>NW_026044039.1:0-117000 GCF_937001465.1 Orcinus orca | reverse complement strand
CTGAAATCGGTTTCCTGCAATTGTGCCTTGCTTTCAATGCCTCTTCATAGCCTTATCTCAATATATTTTTTGAAAATAGTTGGCCTTTATAACTCTGCAGGTTTTTGAATTGCAGTGGCCCTTAGCTCCATTTTTCAGCTCTTATTTTTGTGATCTTGCCTCATAACCACAGGATTCCTTCAGGCCCTATTCTTCTTCTGGGGCACCTTGCTGTGCCTTTGGTTTATTCTTCTTACTGATGTGAAATTAGAGTGACATGTGCCCATTGAAACTGCTATAGCTAGTTTCTCACTGGTTCCCCCTATTTCCATTCATCCTCCGCACTAACTGCAGACTGTGCGATACCAGAACTTAAAGGCATTGACTCTCCATGTGGGGATATTGTTAGTAAAGCGGCCGGAATGTCGATCCGGAGCCCCAGGAGAGGAAAAATGAGGTGCGTTTTAGAAACCTTTCCCGATCATATGGTATACCAGTCGCTGGGTTTCCCAAGCATGGTTTAGCTGTAGGAAGATTCCCTTCAACCTGGAGTTTTGGGACCCTTGGAATGAGTAGCATGAAGTATTGCATTAAACTTTTGGCAGTTGCTCACCAAAGCTCACCAATCCTCTCAGCCCCAAGTGTCCAGCCTTATGTCTTATCCAGCTGTGGGTTTATATGTGGTCAATCCAGGTTGCATCACAGCCCCTGAGCAAATTTTGTAAGAATTTTTCTCTCTTTCATTGTTTCTGCGTTTTGTTTTTAAAATTTATTTCTATAATGGGGTTTAGCTCATTTTCACTGCTGTGTTTGTGCCGCTCTGCACACACTTGATTCCCTTATGGAGATATATCAATACATGGGTTTTAAGATTCTTATTACTCAGATATATTTCTCTGCGGTGTATAGGGTGTGTTGAGGCCAGTTCATTGAGCAAGGTGTAGATCTTGTCTAATATCTATTTGGTTTATTGAACGGTATCTGTGCTAATTTCAAACTCTGGTTTTATGCATCACCCCACCTCTCCTTTCCCCTTAAGCTGACATAAGTGTGTTTTCTAAATGTGAGACACTGTTCTGTTCTGTAATTCATTTCTTGTGCAGCCATATTTACCCTCCCTCTATAAGTGATATCTTATGATATGTTTCTTTTTCTGTTTGACTTATTTCAAGTAGTATTATCGGACCTAAATCCACTCTTTATCCTTCTACTAGCCTTATTACATTGATTTCATGGTGAAGAGATATTCCATTGTACATAAGTACCACATCTTCTTTATCCATTGTTCTCTTTCCTGGGATATTTAAGGTGTACTGAAGTTGAGGTTCTTGTAAACAGAGTAGCCCTAAACTGTGGTGTGCTTGTGTCTTGTTGATTTTTAGACTTCCCTAGATATACTCCCATGATTGGAAGTGTCCTATGCTCTGTAGCTCTGTTTTCTAGATGATTTAGGAACCACCATACACTTCTCCAGAGTGGCTCTCGGCAGTTCACACACTGCCCATCAGCGTATAAAGGCTCCCTGTTCTCCATGGCCTGTCCTGCATTTCTGGTTTTTACAAATTTTTAGGATGGCCCTTTTGACCAGTGGGAAATGAGACTTCTTTGTTGTGCACATTTGCATTGCTTGCTTGCTTCGTTGCCCATAAAGTGCGTATGTGTTTTTTCCTGGTTATAATCAGGAAAAAACGCATACGCCCTTTTGGGCCAACTGCATCATTGTCGAAATTCTGCCGTTTTTCATGTGCTTTAAAGACGAGTCCAATCTATCTCTTGAAATCTGTTTCTTGCAATTCTGTCTTGCATTCAGATCCTCTTCTTTGCCTTACCTCAACATAGTTTTGGACGTTAGTTTTCATTTATAACTCTGCAGGTTTGTGAATTGCAGTGACCCTGAGCTCCATTTCTTAAGTTGCTCTTTTGTGAGCTGGGCTCAAACCCACAGAATTGCTTCAGGACCTATTTTGGCTCCGGCGAGGTGGGCTGAGCCTTTTTTCAATTCTTATTCTTAATGGGAAATTAGAGTGATATGTGCCCGTCCAAACCCCTACAACTATTCTCTCATTGGTTCCCCCTCTTCCCGTTCATCCTCCTCACAATTTGCAAAATGTGTGAAACAGAAGTTTAAATGTGCTGATTCTCCAAGTGGAGAGATTCTAAGTAACGTGGCCAGAATGGTGAACAGGAGCACCAGGAGAGGATAAATGAGCTGCATTTTAGACACATCTCCCGATCACATGGTGTACAGTCCTCTGGGTTTTCCATGCATGTTTTAGCTGTAGGAAGATCCCTTGAACCTGCAGATTTGGGACCCATTGAATGGGTACCAGGTAGTATTACTTTAAAGGGTGTGCATTTCCTCACCCAACCTCACATTTCTCTTAGTGCAAACAGTTTCCAGCCTTATGTCTCATCCTGCTGTGGGTCTAGATGTGTTCAATCCATGTTGCATCACCGTCCCTGAGGAAAAGTTGTAAGAGGTTTTCTCTGTCTCTCTGTCATTTATTTTTTTCAATTTATTACTATATTGGTTACAGCTGATTTTCAAAGCTCTGTTTCTTGCTGCTGTACATCCACTTGATTCACGTACAAGAGACATCAGTAAATTCTTTTTCAGATTCTTACCAGTCGTATATATTCTTTTCCGGTGACTTGAGTGTGCTGAGTGCAGTTCTTTTAGCTACCGTGTGGGCCTTGTTGATTATCAGTTTGGTATTTGGAATGGTATCTTTGCTAATTTCAACCTCCTGGATGATGCCTCACCCCTCCCCACCTTTCCCGTTTAGTAGCCTTATGCGTGTTTTCTACATATTTGACTATGTTTTTGTTTTGTAATTTATTTCATGTGTAGCCATTTTGGATTCCACCTTTAAGTGATATCTTATGATATGTGTCTTTTCTTTTTGAATTATGTCACTTAGAAAGATCATACGTAACTCCTCCGGAGTTGTTACAACTGGCCATAGTTCATTGATTTCCAGGCTGAATAATATTCCACTCTACCTAAGTACCACATCTCTATCCATTTTTTCCCTCCAGAGACATTTAAGTTATATCCTAGTCGAGGATCTTTTAAACAGAGAGGGGGTAAACGTTGGGGTGCCTGTGTCCTCTCAATTTTTGTTTTTCCCAAGATATACGCCCATGAGTGCAATTGCCCTATGCTCTGTAGCTCATTTTTTAGATGCTTTAGTAAACACAATACACTTCTCCAGAATGGCCGTTGGCAATATACATTTCCACTATAAGTCTCACAGGGCTCCCTCTTCTCCTTGCCCTGTCCTGCATTTCTGTTGTTTACGCTTTATGAGGATGGCTCTTCTGACTGATGCGAAGTGATATCTTTTGTAGTATTGACTTCCAGTGCCCACCTGTTTGCTTGGCTAAAAAAGTGTATGCCCTTTTCTTGAATATATACAGAAAAAAACGCATACACCCTTTTTGGCCAACTGCAATGTTGGCAATGTTCAGCTCCTTTTCTTGTGCTTAATGGCGAGTCCTTTCTACCTCCTCAGATCCCTTTCCTGCCATTCTCCCTTGCTTACAAGTCCTTTTCTCTGACTTTCCTCAAGACATTTTTCAGTGATGGATATTTTCAACTCTGCAGTTTCATGAATTTTACTGCCCCTGAGTTCCATTGTTCAACTTGCGTTTATGGGAACTGGCCACAAAGCAGCGGGATTTCCTCAAGCCCTATACTGTTTCCATGGGCAACCCTAGCCTTTGGTCAATTCGTCTTCCTGATTGGAAATTAGAGTGACATGTGCCTGTCTGAACACCTAGGACTTGTCTCTCATTGTTCCTCATCCTTCCGCTTCATCCTCTGGACAAATTCCAAACTGTACGCAACAGGATGTTGACAGTGCTGACATCTCCAAGTGGGGAGACTGTTAGTAAAGACGCTGGAGGGGTGAACCCGAGCACCAGGAGATGAGGAGATGAGATGCCTTTTCCAAACTCTTCCCGATCAGACGGTATACCATCCTCTGTGTGTGACAGACATGTTTTAGCAGTAGGAAGAGTCCCATTCATGTAAGGAGAACACCAGGGCTTTTTCAAAATCAGTGTCTGCCCAAAACCCAAACTGGGGAATTTTTTAAGCTATGGCTACACATATGTTCATTAAGGGCCTTGGGAAGTAGGCAGAGTCCAAACTTTAGACGATTGAAGTCTTCAGGGTCAGAAGCACTCACCACCAGCTTCCCTTAGGTTACACTTTAACTGTCATTGATAGATGATGTCAATAAAAATATCTATTCTTTTCCAGATTATTTCCCCTTATAGGTTATTGCAAAATGTTGAGTGTAGTTCCCTGTGCTATACAGTAGTTCCTTGTTGATGATCTATTTTATACATAGCAGTGTGTATGTGTTAATCCCAAACTGTTAATTTATCCCTCCTCCCACCTTTCCCCTTTGGTAATAATAAATTATAAGATTTTATACTTCTCAGAAATGGGGGAGCTGAAAGAGAGGTATCATTTTCAATGGAAAAGCATTTAAAACAAGATTGAAGCTTTAACCAAGATTATTAGATGTACATCCTTGGAAAGAAATCACTTCGTTTCTCTAATATTGACCTGACAAATAAGACAGACCTTTTCACTGAACTTGCTTATAATAAAGTGATGGAAATATCAAATGGAAGTGTTAGAAACATCTTATTTTACCCGAGCCTTATACACTGTTCTATGTTAACTACAGTTTGGCTCACACATCTGTTCATTGAGGTTACAATAGTCTCAATTTCTGTTACTGATCCTCCAGAGTGGACCCCAACAAGTGTCCCCCTGCCCAGTGTCATTGGGGCCAACAGATCGAGACTGAGTTTGGTTCACAAGCAAAGGAAACTTTATATTTTGATCAGAGAATGGAGAGGTGAGAGCATGCACTACCCCGTGGGCTGTGGGCTGGGCTGTTGTGTAGAGATCCTGTCAGAGTCAGTGGGAGGGAGGGGGCGGAGCTCTCGAGGGCCGGGTTGGCTGCAGCTCAGGCTCTGTATCGCGGAGTCTGCACTGGGCCCCAGGAGCTGAGGTGTCGTCCCAGCCATTCTGCACTAGGAAATCTGGTCTGAAGTGCCGGGTGTGGAACCTCTGCATGCGGGACCCTAGGAGCACATGAAATTAGACAAAGCACAAAGGATAAAAAAGGTTAGACTTGACTTTATTGCCCAGATTCTATTTTTATCTCCCAGGGATTTTTAATGGGCTTTGCTGGGGACAAACCCCTCCTCTGCCTTTTGTCCCGTTCCTCATTCTTGGAGTGCTGAGGGTGCAGACCCTTCTTCTGTAACTGCTGAGTGCTGAGTTGGGAGCCCTCATACCCGGGGGCGAGGGTCAGAGCTTCTCCCCAGCAGCCTCCAGGTGACGTTGATTGTCCCCAGGCCCCCTGCCTCCCTGCTCGTCCACCTGAGCACCAGCATTGGAAGTGTTATAGATTCTAATGACCTTTAAGGGTCCAGGAAAGAGATGTGCAGAGACGCTGTGGGAACCTGTTTCACCCCGCCCCACATTTGTTCGGCCACCTTAGGCTGACCGTTTCTGCCAGCCTAGATGCTCTGACCAGTAGTCTGCGCTTTCTTCAATTAGGTCCCTGAATTAATGTACAAACAGCACCAGGTGTCAGAGCCCTGCCCGCTCAAATCCCAGACAGTCCAGGGTCAGTGGTGATCAAGGACCATGATGGCCACTGAGTCAACAGCCTTTTGAAGTAAACAGGAGTCCAGCTGGTCTCATTGGCCACCATCATCACGGTGTCTGTAGGCTTTTCTATGGTGACAGTGTGATATACGGTTCCCCCGCCAAGATTATTAGCTCCCCTCTGGGTGCAGTATGTCCTGCAAGCAGTAGTCTACTCTTTTGGGACACACTCTTGTTGTTTTATGAGAGAAACTCCAGGTCAAGTGATGTTCACACGAGTCGTCATGGTGCCCTGTTGCCCCCGGTTATCTCTCTGGATGTTGGAGTTGGAAGGCCTCCTCACTCGAGGTTGGTGTGCCCACAGAGCGAACCCTGCAACTTCAGGGCATGGTTGGTGGTTAGGATCACCACGTGGGGTCCTTTTCCCTTAGGAGGGAGGTGGCCTTTGGGGCTGCTGATTTCCAGGTTTTTAGATACCGCCAGTATCTTGGCCAGATGTGGCAGTGGGCCAAGCCCCTTGGTGCCCGTAGTTTATCCTACCTGGATGGCATTCTTGCATTGTTCCATTTCAAGTGGTCCCAGTTTTTGCACTAATTCTCCAATGGCGATTCACCTTTCACCGGGAATGTAAAGGTCAAAGGGTTTAGCTAAATTAGGGAGTTCCAGGGCAAGGGTCTGAATTGACTGCTCTTTCCATTCTTGAAAGGCCACTTCTGGATTCTATTCAAAAGGATCATCATCTTTTCCTTTCAGTGTTTCATATAGAGGCCCAGCTAGTAGACTGTAGTTAGGGATCCAGAAGCAGCAAACCCTGGCCTCCCCAGGAACCCCTAAGCTGTCTTCTAGTTTTAGAAAGGGGTAAGGCTGAAAATGGTTTCTTCCCTTTCCTGGGATGGGCTTCTCCGACCTTCTGTGAGAACGAAGCCCAGGCAGGTCACTGCAGTCTGTGATATTTGAGCTTTTTCTTGGACAACTTCTATCCTTTATTGGCTTGGTAGTTCAGAGGCCTCCTTAGTAGGGCTGGCGATCAGAATGTCGTCTGCGTACTGAAGGAGGGTTTCCTTTCCCAGAGGTAGAACTTTTAGGTCTTTAGCTAAGCTTTCCCCAAAGATGGTGTGGGAATTTTTGCACCCTTGGGGCAAGACGGCCCGGAAGTATTGTTTTAGTTGTATGTTGAGTCCTGCCACTCACAAGCCAAAATTTCTTGTGACTCTGGGACTAATGGAATACAAAAGAAGGCATCATTGAAGACTAATACAGAATACCATGTCCTGGTGGTTGGTAGAATGACCAGCAGGGTGTAGGAATTAGGAGCAGCTGGAGGTATATCCTCGGTGGCTTCACTGACTGTCCTGACATCCTTTACCAGGTCCCCAGCAGCCCATGGGGCTCTCGTGGTCAGACCAATCCCAGAATATGGAGCTCACCTGGGCAGGTACCCCACCCCCACCCCAGCCCACGGGGCTCTCATGGTCAGGCCCCTCCCAGGATACAGACCTACCCTTGCAGGTACCGTGGCAGGGCTGGGCACACAGGAACCGTGCACATAGCCCTCATTGCAGAGCACCCCCAGCTCACCTGTCGCTCAGAGCTGACACAGAGCACCTCAGAGCAGGACTTGAACTAACAAACAGCAGCTGCGACAGGTCTGTGACCCTGGGCATCACTCTGTGCGGCCTCCCTCCACCTGGTCTTCCAGAGACTTCCACTGCACCCGGGGCACCAGGCCTCTGTCTCCAACCACCACCCACCCCTCCTCTCCCTGACTCCAGGGTTCCTCTCATTAGGAGAGGGTTTTCTTGAAGTTGTCTCCCACTCATGGGCCAGATAAAATCATTAGAAAACAAGCCAAAGCTGCAGCCCCTTGTCTATCCTGACTCTCAGAGCCCACACCTTTTCCTTGGACCTGGCCGGTTCAGCAAGTTCCATTTTCTGCAACTGTGAGCCCCTGAGGGGTGATGATTGGCTGACCTGGGCAGCCTTACCGTGCCGGCCAGCCCTCCCCAGGTGTGCCTGGGTTGAGATCAATATAAATACCACTCCAGGCAGCAAGAGCCCCTGCAGCCGTTCCTGATGCCATTTTCTCTGCCCTGTCAGCAGTCTCGGGGCTGGGCTGGTGGGAGGGAGTGAGAGGCCACGGCTTTGTGGGTGGCCCAGTGTGAGTGGGGCTCTGCTGGACTTTCTGCAGCAGTAGCCAGGCTGCCACCTGCTAAAGAAGAGGATGTGTCACCTATACCTGCTGCTGGAATTTCTCCCTGGGCAGAGGTGAGGAAGGAAAAAAGCAGTGGGGGCAGGGACAGGACGGGTATCTCAGGCAGGGAAATGGAAATCTTCCAGAAGAGCACCCAGGGCCAGGACCATCCTGGCTGGCCTGCAGGCACCAAGTCGGCCGGTATGCTGTCACTCGTGTGGCTCTATGGCCCTTCCTCTAGGCTTTCAAGTCCTTGTATAAATTCAGGTGTTTTACCTGGGACGGGTAGGAATAGTTCAGCAGCAACTGGCCTGGGGCTCAGCTCACGTTTACTCACAGATGCCTCAGCACGGTGCCCCAGCTTTGCAATGAGGACGCTTGTTGCGTGGGGGCTGCTGGCTGAATGGGAGACGATTCCCCACCACTGACCAACTTCAGAATTGTTTACAACTGGAGCAAGTGCCCTGATACGGTTTTCCTCTGTGGAACTGGTGGGTTCTGTGTTTTTTTTCTCTTTTTCGTTTTTGGTTCAAGGTAGATTTTATTCCTCTTTTTTGTATTTACAGATATAAGCATGGAAATAATTTATTCATATAAATACATGTATGTGAAGGGAATAATTGTTTTTTCTGTTTTTTTTTTAAATTTTATTTCTTTTTAATTTTGAATTTTATTTTATATTTTTATACAGCAGGTTCTTATTGGTTATCTATTTTATACATATAAATGTATACATGCCAATCCCAGTCTCTCAACTCCTCCCACCACCAACCTCCAACAGCTTTCCCCGCTTGTTGTCCATACGTTTGTTGTCTACAGCTGTTGCTCTATTTATGCCTTGCAAAATGGTTAACCTGTACAGTTTTTCTAGGTTCCACATATATGCATGAATATACAAGATTTGTTTTTCTCTTTCTGACTTACTTCACTCTGTATGACACTCTCTAGATCCATCGACGTCTCTACAAATGACCCAATTTCATTCCTTTTCATGGCTTAGTAATATTCCATTTTATATATGTATCACAGCTTTATGCATTCGTCTGTCTGTGGGCATTTAGGTTGCTTCCATTACCTCGATATTGTAAAGAGTGAGGCAATGAACATTGCGGTGAATGTCTCTTTTTGATTTATGGTTTTGTCTGGGTATATGTCCAGAACTGGGATTGCTGTATCATATGGTAATTCTACTGTTAGTTTCTTAAGAAACTCCATATTGTTCTCCATAGTGACTGTATCAATTTATATTCCCAACAATAGTGGAAGAGGGTTCCATTTCTCCACACCCTTTCCAGCATTTTTTCTTTCTAGATTTTCTGATGATGCCCATTCTACCAGGTGTGAGGTGATATCTCATTGTTGAGTCCATTTCCTTGAGCAAGGGGTAGGTCTTGTCTATTACATATTTAGCTTATGGAACGGTATCTGTGCTAATTTCAAACACAGGTTTTATGCAGCACCCCAACTAACCTTCCCCCTTAAGCAAGCATAAGTTGGTTTTCTAAACATGACACCCTGTTCTGTTTTGTAATTCAGTTCATGTGTAGCCAAGTTCGCATTCCATGTATTAGTGGTACCTTATGATGTTTCTTTTTCTGTGTGACTTTTTTCACTTAGAATCACCGTGCCTCAATCCACTCATTATGCTGGTACGGGCCTGGTGACATAGTTTTCATTGCTGAGAGGTATTCTGTTGTACGTAAGTACTGCAACTTCTTTATCCATTATTTGCTCTCTGGCATATTAAACTTGTGCTGCAGAAGAGGTTCCTGTAAACAGAGCCGTACCAAATTTTTGGGTGGCTGTGTCTTTTTGATTTTAATTTCCCTAAGCTATAGGACCATAAGTGGAAGTGCCCTAGGCTCTGTTGCTTTGTTTCTCAGATGTTTCAGGAAACACCATACACTTCTCCCGAGTGAATATATTCAGGAAAAAACGCATACGCCTTTTTTGTCCAAGTGCATCATTGTGGACGTTCTCCCTCTTTTCCTATGCTTTAAATGCAATTCCAGTCTACCTCCTGAAATCGGTTTTCTGCAATTCTGCCCCGCTTTCAAGTCCTCTTGGCAGCCCTACTTCAGTATATTTTTGGACGATAGCTGTCATTTATAATTCTGCAGGTTTGTGAATTACAGGGGCCCTGAGCTCCTTTCTTCAACTCGCTTTCTTGGGAGCTGGCCGCAACACCGCAGGACTGCTTCAGGCCCTAATCTTGTTCCGGCACGGCACGCTGAGCCTTTGGTTAATTCCTCTTCCTGGTGGGAAATGAGAGTTAAATTTTCCCGTCCAGACACCTCCAGCTAGTCTCTCATTGGTTCTCCCTATTCCTGTTCATCTTCTGCAGAAATTGCAAACTGGGCCAAACAGGAGGTTAAAGGCACTGACTCTCCAAGTCGGGAGAGTGTTAATAAAGTGTCTGGAATGTTGCACCCGAGTACCAGGGGACGAGAACTGAGACATATTGGAACACGTCTCCCGATCACACGGTTGATCATACTCTGGGTTCCACATGCGTGTTTCAGCTGAAGGAAGATTCCCTTAAAGCTGGAGAGTTGAGACCCGTGGAATGGGTACCATGCAATATGACTTCAAAGGGTCTTCATTTGCTCACCAAAACTCTCCAATCCTAACACTTCTGCGTTTATGCCCCTGTACACACGCTTGATTCTCTTTCAGAGACATAGCAATCCATAGGTTTTAAGATACTTACTAGTCAGGTACATTCTTAGGCGTTTAATATGCGGTGTTGAGTCCATTTCGTTGAGCAAGTAGTAGCTCTTGTCTATTACATATTTGGCTTAATGAACTTTATCTGTGCTCATTTCAATCTCTGGTTTTATGCAGCACCCCAACTCACCTTTCCCCTTAAGCAAGCATAAGTTGGTTTTCTAAATTTGAGACCCTGTTCTGTTTTGTAATCCAGTTCCTGTGTAGCCAATTTTACATTCCGTGTATTAGTGATATCTTATGATGTTTCTTTTTCTGTGTGACTTATTTCAGTTAGAATCATCATACCTGAATCCACTCTATGCTGTTACGGGCCTGATGACGTAGATTTCATTGCTGAGTGATATTGTATTGTACGTAAGTACCACAACTTCTTTATCCATTTTTCACTTTCTGCGATATTGAACTTGTACCGTAAACGAGGTTCTTGTAAACAGAGCCGTCCCAAACTTTGGGGTGGCTGTGTCTTTTTGATTTTAATTTCCCTAAGCTATAGGACCATAAGTGGAAGTGCCCTAGGCTCCGTTGCTTTGTTTTTTAGATGTTTCAGGAAACACCGTACACTTCTCCCAAGTGGCTGTTGGCAGTTTACATCCCGCCCATCAGCATAACAAGGCTCCCAGTTCTCCATGGACTGTCCTGCCTTTCTCGATTTTACACTTTTTTCAGATGGCCCTTTTGACCGGGGGGAAGTGAGACTTCATTGTAGTGCAGAATTCCTTTGCAAGCTTGCTTGGTTGGCCAAAAATGGTGTATGCGTTTTTTCCTGAATATATTCAGGAAAAAACGCATACGACATTTTTGGCCAAGTGCATCATTTTGGACGTTCTTCCTCTTTTCCTATGCTTTAAATGCAATTCCACTCTACCTCCTGAAATCGGTTTCCTGCAATTCTGCCCCGCTTTCAAGTCCTCTTGGCAGCCTTACTTCAGTATATTTTTGGACGATAGCTGTCATTTATAACTCTGTAGGTTTGTGAATTACAGTGCCCCTGAGCTCCTTTCTTCAACTCGCTTTCTTGTGAGCTGGCCGCAACACCGCAGGATTGCTTCAGGCCCTAATCTGGTTCCGGCACGGCACGCTGAGCCTTTGGTTAATTCCTCTTCCTGGTGGGAAATGAGAGTTAAATTTGCCCGTCCAGACACCTCCAGCTAGTCTCTCATTGGTTCTCCTTATTCCTGTTCATCTTCCGCAGAAATTGCAAACTGGGCCAAACAGGAGGTTAAAGGCACTGACTCTCCAAGTCGGGAGATTGTTAGTAAAGTGTCTGGAATGTTGCACCCGAGTACCAGGCGACGAAAACTGAGACATATTTGAACAGGTCTCCTGATCACACGGTTGATCATACTCTGGGTTCCACATGCATGTTTCAGCTGAAGGAAGAATCCCTTAATCCTGGAGAGTTGAGAACCGTGGAATGGGTACCATGCAATATGACTTCAAAGGGTCTTCATTTGCTCACCGAACCTCTCCAATCCTATCACTGTTGCGTTTATGCCCCTGTACACACGCTTGATTCTCTTTCGGAGACATAGCAATCCATAGGTTTTAAGATACTTACTAATCAGGTACATTCTTAGGCGTTTAATATGGGGTGTTGAGTCCATTTCGTTGAGCAAGGAGTAGCTCTTGTCTATTACATATTTGGCTTAAGGAACTTTATCTGTGCTCATTTCAATCTCTGGTTTTATGCAGCACCCCAACTCACATTTCCCCTTAAGCAAGCATAAGTTGGTTTTCTAAATTTGAGACCCTGTTCTCTTTTGTAATCCAGTTCCTGTGTAGCCAAGTTTACATTCCGTGTATTAGTGATATCTTATGTTGTTTCTTTTTCTGCGTGACTTATTTCAGTTAGAATCATCATACCTGAGCCCACTCATTTTCTGCTACAGGCCTGTTGACATAGATTTCATTGCTGAGTGATATTGCATTGTACGTAAGTACCAGAACTTCTTTATCCATTTTGCGCTTTCTGCAATATTGAACTTGTACCGTAAAAGAGGTTCTTGTAAACAGAGCCGTCCCAAACTTTGGGGTGGCTGTGTCTTTTTGATTTTAATTTCCCTAAGCTATAGGACCATAAGTGGAATTGACCGAGGCTCTGTTGCTTTGTTTTTTAGATGTTTCAGGAAACACCATACACTTCTCCCGAGTGGCTGTTGGCAATTTACAACCTGCCCATCAGCATAACAAGGCTCCCAGTTCTCCATGGCCTGTCCTGCCTTTCTGGATTTTACACTTTTTTCAGATGGCCCTTCTGACCGGGGGGAAGTGAGACTTAATTGTAGTGCAGATTTCCTTTGCAAGCTTGCTTGGTTGTCCAAAAAGGGCGTATGCGTTTTTTCCTGAATATATTCAGGAAAAAATGCATACACCCTTTTTGGCCAAGTGCATCATTGTGGACGTTCTGCCTCTTTTCCTATGCTTTAAATGCAATTCCAGTCTCCCTCCTGATATCGGTTTCCTGCAATTCTGCCCCACGTTCAAGTCCTCTTGGCAGCCTTACTTCAGTATATTTTTGGACGATAGCTGTCATTTATAACTCTGCAGGTTTGTGAATTACAGTGCCCCTGAGCTCCTTTCTTCAACTCGCTTTCTTTTGAGCTGGCCGCAACACCGCAGGATTGCTTCAGGCCCTAATCTGGTTCCCCACGGCACGCTGAGACTTTGGTTAATTCCTCTTCCTGGTGGGAAATGAGAGTTAAATTTGCCCGTCCAGACACCTCCAGCTAGTCTCTCATTGGTTCTCCCTATTCCTGTTCATATTCCGCAGAAATTGCAAACTGGGCCAAACAGCAGGTTAAAGGCACTGACTCTCCAAGTCGGGAGAGTGTTAGTAAAGTGTCTGGAATGTTGCACCCAAGTACCAGGGGACGAGAACTGACATATATTGGCACACGTCTCCCGATCACACGGTTGATCATACTCTGGGTTCCACATGCATGTTTTAGCTGAAGGAAGAATCCCTTAAACCTGGAGAGTTGAGACCCGTGGAATGGGTACCATGCAATATGATTTCAAAGGGTCTTCGTTTGCTCACTGAACCTCTCCAGTCCTATCACTGCTGCGTTTATGCCCCTGTACACATGCTTGATTCTCTTTCGGAGACATAGCAATCCATAGGTTTTAAGATACTTACTAGTCAGGTACATTCTTAGGCGTTTAATATGGGGTGTTGAGTCCATTTCATTGAACAAGGAGTAGCACTTGTCTATTCCATATTTGGCTTAAGGAACTTTATCTGTGCTCATTTCAATCTCTGATTTTATGCAGCACCCCAACTCACCTTTCCCCTTAAGCAAGCATAAGTTGGTTTTCTAAATTTGAGACCCTGTTCTGTTTTGTAATCCAGTTCCTGTGTAGCCAAGTTTACATTCCGTGTATTAGTGATATCTTATGATGTTTCTTTTTCTGTGTGACTTATTTCAGTTAGAATCATCATACCTGAACCCACTCATTTTCTGCTACAGGCCTGTTGACATAGATTTCATTGCTGAGTGATATTGCATTGTACGTAAGTACCACAACTTCTTTATCCATTTTTCGCTTTCTGCGATATTGAACTTGTACCACAAACGAGGTTCTTGTAAACAGAGCCATCCCAAACTTTGGGGTGGCTGTGTCTTTTTTATTTTAATTTCCCTAAGCTATAGGACCATAAGTGGATTTGACCTAGGCTCTGTTGCTTTGTTTTTTAGATGTTTCAGGAAACACCATACACTTCTCCCGAGTGGCTGTTGGCAATTTACATCCCACCCATCAGCATAACAGGGCTCCCAGTTCTCCATGGCCTGTCCTGCCTTTCTGGATTTTAACTTTTTTCAGATGGCCATTTTGACTAGGGGGAAGTGAGACTTCATTGTAGTGCAGATTTCCTTTGCAAGCTTGCTTGGTTGGCCAAAAAGGGCGTATGCGTTTTTTCCTGAATATATTAAAAAAAAAACGCATACGCACTTTTTGGCCAAGTGCATCTTTGTGGACGTTCTGCCTCTTTTCCTATGCTTTAAATGCAATTCCAGTCTACCTCCTGAAATCGGTTTCCTGCAATTCTGCCCCGCTTTCAAGTCCTCTTGGCAGCCTTACTTCAGTATATTTTTGGACGATAGCTGTCATTTATAACTCTGCAGGTTTGTGAATTACAGTGCCCCTGAGCTCCTTTCTTCAACTCGCTTTCTTGTGAGCTGGCCGCAGCACCGCAGGATTGCTTCAGGCCCTAATCTGGTTCCGGCATGGCACGCTGAGCCTTTGGATAATTCCTCTTCCTGGTGGGAAATGAGAGTTAAATTTGCCCGTCCAGACACCTCCAGCTAGTCTCTCATTGGTTCTCCCTATTCCTGTTCATCTTCCGCAGAAATTGCAAACTGGGCCAAACAGGACGTTAACGGCACTGACTCTCCAAGTCGGGAGAGTGTTAGTAAAGCGTCTGGAATGTTGCACCCGAGTACCAGGGGACGAAAACTGAGAGATATTTGAACACGTCTCCCGATCACATGGTTGATCATACTCTGGGTTCCACATGCATGTTTCAGCTGAAGGAAGAATTCCTTCAACCTGGAGAGTTGAGACCCGTGGAATGGGTACCATGCAATATGACTTCAAAGGGTCTTCATTTGCTCACCGAACCTCTCCAATCCTAACACTTCTGCGTTTATGTCCCTGTACACACGCTTGATTCTCTTTCAGAGACATAGCAATCCATAGGTTTTAAGATACTTACTAGTCACGTACATTCTTAGGCGTTTAATATGCGGTGTTGAGTCCATTTCGTTGAGCAAGTAGTAGCTCTTGTTTATTACATATTTGGCTTAAGGAACTTTATCTGTGCTCATTTCAATCTCTGGTTTTATGCAGCACCCCAACTCACCTTTCCCCTTAAGCAAGCATAAGTTGGTTTTCTAAATTTGAGACCCTGTTCTGTTTTGTAATTCAGTTTCTGTGTAGCCAAGTTTACATTCCGTGCATTAGTGATATCTTATGATGTTTCTTTTTCTGTGTGACTTATTTCAGTTAGAATCATCATACCTGAACCCACTCATTTTCTGCTACAGGCCTGTTGACAGAGATTTCATTGCTGAGTGATATTGCATTGTACGTAAGTAGCACAAATTCTTTATCCATTTTTCACTTTCTGCGATATTGAACTTGTACCATAAACGAGGTTCTTGTAAACAGAGCCGTCCCAAACTTTGGGGTGGCTGTGTCTTTTTGATTTTGATTTCCCTAAGCTATAGGACCATAAGTGGAAGTGCCCTAGGCTCTGTTGCTTTGTTTTTTAGATGTTTCAGGAAACACCATACACTTCTCCCTAGTGGCTGTTGGCAATTTACAACCCGCCCATCAGCATAACAAGGCTCCCAGTTCTCCATGGCCTGTCCTGCCTTTCTGGATTTTACACTTTTTTCAGATGGCCCCTTTGACAGGGGGGAAGTGAAACTTCATTGTAGTGCAGATTTCCTTTGCAAGCTTGCTTGGTTCGCCAAAAAGGGCGTATGCGTTTTTTCCTGAATATATTCAGGAAAAAACGCATACGCCCTTTTTGGCCAAGTGCATCATTGTCGACGTTCTGCCTGTTTTCCTATGCTTTAAATGCAATTCCAGTCTACCTCCTGAAATCGGTTTCCTGCAATTCTGCCCCGCTTTCAAGTCCTCTTGGCAGCCTTACTTCAGTATATTTTTGGACGATAGCTGTCATTTATAACTCTGCACGTTTGTGAATTACAGTGCCCGTGAGCTCCTTTCTTCAACTCGCTTTCTTGTGAGCTGGCCACAACACCGCAGGATTGCTTCAGACCCTAATCTGGTTCCGGCACGGCACGCTGAGCCTTTGGTTAATTCCTCTTCCTGGTGGGAAATGAGAGTTAAATTTGCCCGTCCAGAAACGTCCAGCTAGTCTCTCATTGGTTCTCCCTATTCCTGTTCATCTTCCGCAGAAATTGCAAACTGGGCCAAACAGGAGGTTAAATGCACTGACTCTCCAAGTCGGGAGAGTGTTAGTAAAGCGTTTGGAATGTTGCACCCGAGTACCAGGGGACGAAAACTGAGACATATTTGAACACGTCTCCCGATCACACGGTTGATCATACTCTGGGTTCCACAGGCATGTTTCAGCTGAAGGAAGAATCCCTTAAACCTGGAGAGTTCAGACCCGTGGAATGGGTACCATGCATTATGACTTCAAAGGGTCTTCATTTGCTCACCGAACCTCTCCAATCCTATCACTGCTGCGTTTATGCAACTGGACACACGCTTGATTCTCTTTCAGAGACATAGCAATCCATAGGGTTTAAGATACTTACTAGTCAGGTACATTCTTCGGCGTTTAATATGGGGTGTTGAGTCCATTTCGTTGAGCAAGGAGTAGCTCTTGTCTATTCCATATTTGGCTTAAGGAACTTTATCTGTGCTCATTTCAATCTCTGGTTTTATGCAGAACCCCAACTCACCTTTCCCCTTAAGCAAGCATAAGTTGGTTTTCTTCATTTGAGACCCTCTTCTGTTTTGTAATTCAGTTTCTGTGTAGCCAAGTTTACATTCCATGTATTAGTGATATCTTATGATGTTTCTTTTTCTGTGTGACTTATTTCAGTTAGAATCGTCATACCTGAATCCACTCACTATGCTCCTACGGGCCTGATGACATAGATTTCATTGCTGAGTGATATTGCATTGTACGTAAGTACCACAACTTCTTTATCCATTTTTCACTTTCTGTGATATTGAACTTGTACCATAAACAAGGTTCTTGTAAACAGAGCCGTCCCAAACTTTGGGGTGGCTGTGTCTTTTTGATTTTAATTTCCCTAAGCTATAGGACCATAAGTGGAAGTGCCCTAGGCTCTGTTGCTTTGTTTTTTAGATGTTTCAGGAAACACGATACACTTCTCCCGAGTGGCTGTTGGCAATTTACATCCCGCCCATCAGCATAACAAGGCTCCCAGTTCTCCATGGCCTGTCCTGCCTTTCTGGATTTTACACTTTTTTCAGATGGCCCTTTTGACCAGGCGGAAGTGAGACTTCATTGTAGTGCAGATTTCCTTTGCAAGCTTGCTTGGTTGGCCAAAAAGGGCGTATGCGTTTTTTCCTGAATATATTCAGGAAAAAACGCATACGCCCTTTTTGGCCAAGTGCATCATTGTGGACGTTCTGCCTTTTTTCCTATGCTTTAAATGCAATTCCAGTCTACCTCCTGAAATCGGTTTCCTGCAATTCTGCCCCACTTTCAAGTCCTCTTGGCAGCCTTACTTCAGTATATTTTTGGACGATAGCTGACATTTATAACTCTGCAGGTTTGTGAATTACAGTGCCCCTGAGCTCCTTTCTTCAACTCGCTTTCTTGTGAGCGGGCCACAACACCGCAGGATTGCTTCAGGCCCTAATCTTGTTCCGGCACGGCACGCTGAGCCTTTGGTTAATTCCTCTTCCTGGTGGGAAATGAGAGTTAAATTTGCCCGTCCAGACACCTCCAGCTAGTCTCTCATTGCTCCTACCTATTCCTGTTCATCTTCTGCAGAAATTGCAATCTGGGCCAAACAGGAGGTTAAAGGCACTGACTCTCCAAGTCAGGAGAGTGTTAGTAAAGCGTCTGGAATGTTGCACCCGAGTACCAGTGGACGAAAACTGAGACATATTTGAAAACGTCTCCTGATCACACGGTTGATCATACTCTGGGTTCCACATGCATGTTTCAGCTGAAGGAAGAATCCCTTAAACCTGGAGAGTTGAGACCCGTGGAATGGGTAGCATGTAATATGACTTCAAAGGGTCATTTTTTGCTCACCGAACCTCTCAAATCCTATCACTGCTGCGTTTATGCCCCTGTACACATGCTTGATTCTCTTTCGGAGACATAGCAATCCATAGGTTTTAAGATACTTACTAGTCAGGTACATTCTTAGGCGTTTAATATGGGGTGTTGAGTCCATTTCGTTGAATAAGGAGTAGCTCTTGTCTATTACATATTTGGCTTAAGGAACTTTATCTGTGTTCATTTCAATCTCTGGTTTTATGCTGCATCCCAACTCACCTTTCCCCTTAAGCAAGCATAAGTTGGTTTTCTAAATTTGAGACCCTGTTCTGTTTTGTAATTCAGTTCCTGTGTAGCCAAGTTTACATTCCGTGTATTAGTGATATCTTATGATGTTTCTTTTTCTGTGTGACTTATTTCAGTTAGAATCATCATACCTGAACCCACTCATTTTGTGCTACAGGCGTGTTGACATAGATTTCATTGCTGAGTGGTATTGCATTGTACGTAAGTACCACAACTTCTTTATCCATTTTTCACTTTCTGCGATATTGAACATGTACCATAAACGAGGTTCTTGTAAACAGAGCCGTCCCAAACATTTGGGTGGCTGTGTCTTTTTGATTTTAATTTCCCTAAGCTATAGCACCATAAGTGGAAGTGCCCTAGGCTCTGTTGCTTTCTTTTTTAGATGTTTCAGGGAACACTATACACTTCTCCCGAGTGAATATATTCAGGAAAAAACGGATACGCCCTTTTTGTCCAAGTGCATCATTGTGGACGTTCTGCCTCTTTTCCTATGCTTTAAATGCAATTCCAGTCTACCTCCTGAAATCGGTTTTCTGCAATTCTGCCCCGCTTTCAAGTCCTCTTGGCAGCCTTACTTCAGTATATTTTTGGACGATAGCTGTCATTTATAATTCTGCAGGTTTGTGAATTACAGGGGCCCTGAGCTCCTTTCTTCAACTCGCTTTCTTGTGAGCTGTCCGCAACACCGCAGGATTGCTTCAGGCCCTAATCTTGTTCCGGCACGGCACGCTGAGCCTTTGGTTAATTCCTCTTCCTGGTGGGAAATGAGAGTTAAATTTGCCCGTCCAGACACCTCCAGCTAGTCTCTCATTGGTCCTCCTTATTCTTGTTCATCTTCCGCAGAATTTGCAAACTGGGCCAAACAGGAGGTTAAAGGCACTGACTCTCCAAGTCGGGAGATTGTTAGTAAAGCGTCTGGAATATTGCACCCGAGTACCAGGGGACGAAAACTGAGACATATTTGAACACGTCTCCTGATCACACGGTTGATCATACTCTGGGTTCCACATGCATGTTTCAGCTGAAGGAAGAATCCCTTAAACCTGGAGAGTTGAGACCCGTGGAATGGGTAGCATGTAATATGACTTCAAAGGGTCATTTTTTGCTCACCGAACCTCTCAAATCCTATCACTGCTGCGTTTATGCCCCTGTACACATGCTTGATTCTCTTTCAGAGACATAGCAATCCATAGGTTTTAAGATACTTACTAGTCAGGTACATTCTTAGGCGTTTAATATGAGGTGTTGAGTCCATTTCGTTGAGCAAGGAGTAGCTCTTTTCTATTACATATTTGGCTTAAGGAACTTTATCTGTGCTCATTTCAATCTCTGGTTTTATGCAGCACCCCAACTCACATTTCCCCTTAAGCAAGCATAAGTTGGTTTTCTAAATTTGAGACCCTGTTCTGTTTTGTAATCCAGTTCCTGTGTAGCCAAGTTTACATTCCGTGTATTAGTGATATCTTATGATGTTTCTTTTTCTGTGTGACTTATTTCAGTTAGAATCATCATACCTGAACCCACTCATTTTCTGCTACAGGCCTGTTGACATAGATTTCATTGCTGAGTGATATTGCATTGTACGTAAGTACCACAACTTCTTTATCCATTTTTCGCTTTCTGCGATATTGAACTTGTACCATAAACGAGGTTCTTGTAAACAGAGCCATCCCAAACTTTGGGGTGGCTGTGTCTTTTTGATTTTAATTTCCCTAAGCTATAGGACCATAAGTGGATTTGACCTAGGCTCTGTTGCTTTGTTTTTTAGATGTTTCAGGAAACACCATACACTTCTCCCGAGTGGCTGTTGGCAATTTACATCCCACCCATCAGCATAACAGGGCTCCCAGTTCTCCATGGCCTGTCCTGCCTTTCTGGATTTTACACTTTTTTCAGATGGCCCTTTTGACTGGGGGGAAGTGAGACTTCATTGTAGTGCAGATTTCCTTTGCAAGCTTGCTTGGTTGGCCAAAAATGGTGTATGCGTTTTTTCCTGAATATATTCAGGAAAAAACGCATATGACATTTTTGGCCAAGGGCATCATTGTGGACGTTCTTCCTCTTTTCCTGTGCTTTAAATGCAATTCCAGTCTACTCCTGAAATCGGTTTCCTGCAATTCTGCCCCGCTTTCAAGTCCTCTTGGCAGCCTTACTTCAGTATATTTTTGGACGATAGCTGTCATTTATAACTCTGCAGGTTTGTGAATTACAGTGCCCCTGAGCTCCTTTCTTCAACTCGCTTTCTTGTGAGCTGGCCGCAACACCGCAGGATTGCTTCAGGCCCTAATCTGGTTCCGGCACGGCACGCTGAGCCTTTGGTTAATTCCTCTTCCTGGTGGGAAATGAGAGTTAAATTTGCCCGTCCAGACACCTCCAGCTAGTCTCTCATTGGTTCTCCCTATTCCTGTTCATCTTCCGCAGAAATTGCATACTGGGCCAAACAGGACGTTAAAGGCACTGACTCTCCAAGTCGGGAGAGTGTTAGGAAAGTGTCTGGAGTGTTACACCCGAGTACCAGGGGACGAGAACTGAGATATATTAGCACACGTCTCCCGATCACATGGTTGATCATACTCTGGGTTCCACATGCATGTTTTAGCTGAAGGAAGAATCCCTTAAACCTGGAGAGTTGAGACCCGTGGAATGGGTACCATGCAATATGATTTCAAAGGGTCTTCGTTTGCTCACCGAACCTCTCCAATCCTATCACTCCTGCGTTTATACCCCTGTACACATGCTTGATTCTCTTTCGGAGACATAGCAATCCATAGGTTTTAAGATACTTACTAGTCAGGTACATTCTTAGGCGTTTAATATGGGGTGTTGAGTCCATTTCATTGAACAAGGAGTAGCACTTGTCTATTCCATATTTGGCTTAAGGAACTTTATCTGTGCTCATTTCAATCTATGGTTTTATGCAGCACCCAAACTCACCTTCTCCTTAAGCAAGCATAAGTTGGTTTTCTAAATTTGAGACCCTGTTCTGTTTTGTAATCCAGTTCCTGTGTAGCCAAGTTTACATTCCGTGTATTAGTGATATCTTATGATGTTTCTTTTTCTGTGTGACTTATTTCAGTTAGAATCATCATACCTGAACCCACTCATTTTCTGCTACAGGCCTGTTGACATAGATTTCATTGCTGAGTGATATTGCATTGTACGTAAGTACCACAACTGCTTTATCCATTTTTCGCTTTCTGCGATATTGAACTTGTACCATAAACGAGGTTCTTGTAAACAGAGCCATCCCAAACTTTGGGGTGGCTGTGTCCTTTTGATTTTAATTTCCCTAAGCTATAGGACCATAAGTGGAATTGACCTAGGCTCTGTTGCTTTCTTTTTTAGATGTTTCAGGAAACACCATACACTTCTCCCGAGTGAATATATTCAGGAAAAAACGCATACGCCCTGTTTGTCCAAGTGCATCATTGTGGACGTTCTGCCTCTTTTCCTATGCTTTAAATGCAATTCCAGTCTACCTCCTGAAATCGGTTTTCTGCAATTCTGCCCCGCTTTCAAGTCCTCTTGGCAGCCTTACTTCAGTATATTTTTGGACGATAGCTGTCATTTATAACTCTGCAGGTTTGTGAATTACAGTGCCCCTGAGCTCCTTTCTTCAACTCGCTTTCTTGTGAGCTGTCCGCAACACCGCAGGATTGCTTCAGGTCCTAATGTGGTTCCGGCACGGCACGCTGAGCCTTTGGTTAATTCCTCTTCCTGGTGGGAAATGAGAGTTAAATTTGCCCGTCCAGACACCTCCAGCTAGTCTCTCATTGGTTCTCCCTATTCCTGTTCATCTTCCGCAGAAATTGCATACTGGGCCAAACAGGACGTTAAAGGCACTGACTCTCCAAGTCGGGAGAGTGTTAGGAAAGTGTCTGGAATGTTACACCCGAGTACCAGGGGACGAGAACTGAGATATATTAGCACACGTCTCCCGATCACACGGTTGATCATACTCTGGGTTCCACATGCATGTTTTAGCTGAAGGAAGAATCCCTTAAACCTGGAGAGTTGAGACCCGTGGAATGGGTACCATGCAATATGATTTCAAAGGGTCTTCGTTTGCTCACCGAACCTCTCCAATCCTATCACTGCTGCGTTTATACCCCTGTACACATGCTTGATTCTCTTTCGGAGACATAGCAATCCATAGGTTTTAAGATACTTACTAGTCAGGTACATTCTTAGGCGTTTAATATGGGGTGTTGAGTCCATTTCATTGAACAAGGAGTAGCACTTGTCTATTCCATATTTGGCTTAAGGAACTTTATCTGTGCTCATTTCAATCTCTGGTTTTATGCAGCACCCAAACTCACCTTCTCCTTAAGCAAGCATAAGTTGGTTTTCTAAATTTGAGACCCTGTTCTGTTTTGTAATCCAGTTCCTGTGTAGCCAAGTTTACATTCCGTGTATTAGTGATATCTTATGATGTTTCTTTTTCTGTGTGACTTATTTCAGTTAGAATCATCATACCTGAACCCACTCATTTTCTGCTACAGGCCTGTTGACATAGATTTCATTGCTGAGTGATATTGCATTGTACGTAAGTACCACAACTGCTTTATCCATTTTTCGCTTTCTGCGATATTGAACTTGTACCATAAACGAGGTTCTTGTAAACAGAGCCATCCCAAACTTTGGGGTGGCTGTGTCTTTTTGATTTTAATTTCCCTAAGCTATAGGGCCATAAGTGGAATTGACCTAGGCTCTGTTGCTTTCTTTTTTAGATGTTTCAGGAAACACCATACACTTCTCCCGAGTGAATATATTCAGGAAAAAACGCATACGCCCTGTTTGTCCAAGTGCATCATTGTGGACTTTCTGCCTCTTTTCCTATGCTTTAAATGCAATTCCAGTCTACCTCCTGAAATCGGTTTTCTGCAATTCTGCCCCGCTTTCAAGTCCTCTTGGCAGCCTTACTTCAGTATATTTTTGGACGATAGCTGTCATTTATAATTCTGCAGGTTTGTGAATTACAGGGCCCCTGAGCTCCTTTCTTCAACTCGCTTTCTTGTGAGCTGGCCGCAACACCACAGGATTGCTTCAGGTCCTAATGTGGTTCCGGCACGGCACGCTGAGCCTTTGGTTAATTCCTCTTCCTCGTGGGTAATGAGAGTTAAATTTGCCCGTCCAGACACCTCCAGCTAGTCTCTCATTGGTCCTCCCTATTCCTGTTCATCTTCCGCAGAAATTGCAAACTGGGCCAAACAGGAGGTTAAAGGCACTGACTCTCCAAGTCGGGAGAGTGTTAGTAAAGCGTCTGGAATGTTGCACCCGAGTACCAGGGGACGAGAACTGAGACATATTGGAACACGTCTCCCGATCACACGGTTGATCATATTCTGGGTTCCACATGCATGTTTCAGCTGAAGGAAGATTCCCTTAAAGTTGGAGAGTTGAGACCCGTGGAATGGGTACCATGCAATATGACTTCAAAGGGTCTTCATTTGCTCACCGAACCTCTCCAATCCTAACACTTCTGCGTTTATGCCCCTGTACACACGCTTGATTCTCTTTCAGAGACATAGCAATCCATAGGTTTTAAGATACTTCCTAGTCAGGTACATTCTTAGGCGTTTAATATGGGGTGTTGAGTCCATTTCGTTGAGCAAGGAGTAGCTCTTGTCTATTACATATTTGGCTTAAGGAACTTTATCTGTGCTCATTTCAATCTCTGGTTTTATGCAGCACCCCAACTCACCTTTCCCCTTAAGCAAGCATAAGTTGGTTATCTAAATTTGAGACCCTGTTCTGTTTTGTAATCCAGTTCCTGTGTAGCCAAGTTTATATTCCGTGTATTAGTGATATCTTATGATGTTTCTTTTTCTGTGTGACTTATTTCAGTTAGAATCATCATACCTGAACCCACTCATTTTCTGCTACAGGCCTGTTGACATAGATTTCATTGCTGAGTGATATTGCATTGTACGTATGTACCACAACTTCTTTATCCATTTTTCGCTTTCTGCGATATTGAACATGTACCATAAACGAGGTTCTTGTAAACAGAGTCATCCCAAACTTTGGGGTGGCTGTGTCTTTTTGATTTTAATTTCCCTAAGCTATAGGACCATAAGTGGATTTGACCTAGGCTCTGTTGCTTTGTTTTTTAGATGTTTCAGGAAACACCATACACTTCTCCCGAGTGGCTGTTGGCAATTTACATCCCACTCATCAGCATAACAGGGCTCCCAGTTCTCCATGGCCTGTCCTGCCTTTCTGGATTTTATACTTTTTTCAGATGACCCTTTTGACTGGGGGGAAGTGAGACTTCATTGTAGTGCAGATTTCCTTTGCAAGCTTGCTTGGTTGGCCAAAAATGGCGTATGCGTTTTTCCCTGAATATATTCAGGAAAAAACGCATAAGACATTTTTGGCCAAGTGCATCATTGTGGACGTTCTTCCTCTTTTCCTATGCTTTAAATGCAATTCCAGTCTACATCCTGAAATCGGTTTCCTGCAATTCTGCCCCGCTTTCAAGTCCTCTTGGCAGCCTTACTTCAGTATATTTTTGGACGATAGCTGTCATTTATAACTCTGCAGGTTTGTGAATTACAGTGCCCCTGAGCTCCTTTCTTCAACTCGCTTTCTTGTGAGCTGGCCGCAACACCGCAGGATTGCTTCAGGCCCTAATCTTGTTCCGGCTCGGCACGCTGAGCCTTTGGTTAATTCCTCTTCCTGGTGGGAAATGAGAGTTAAATTTGCCCGTCCAGACACCTCCAGATAGTCTCTCATTGGTTCTCCCTATTCCTGTTCATCTTCCGCAGAAATTGCAAACTGGGCCAAAAAGGACGTTAAAGGCACTGACTCTCCAAGTCGGGAGAGTGTTAGTAAAGTGTCTGGAATGTTACACCCGAGTACCAGGGGACGAGAACTGAGATATATTGGCACACGTCTCCCGATCACACGGTTGATCATACTCTGGGTTCCACATGCATGTTTTAGCTGAAGGAAGAATCCCTTAAACCTGGAGAGTTGAGACCCGTGGAATGGGTACCATGCAATATGACTTCAAAGGGTCTTCATTTGCTCACCAAAACTCTCCAATCCTATCACTGCTGCGTTTTTGCCCCTGTACACATGCTTGATTCTCTTTCGGAGACATAGCAATCCATAGGTTTTAAGATACTTACTAGTCAGCTACATACTTAGGCTTTTAATATGGGGTGTTGAGTCCATTTCATTGAACAAGGAGTAGCACTTGTCTATTCCATATTTGGCTTAAGGAACTTTATCTGTGCTCATTTCATCTCTAGTTTTATGCAGCACCCCAACTCACCTTTCCCCTTAAGCAGGCATAAGTTGGTTTTCTAAATTTGAGACCCTGTTCTGTTTTGTAATCCAGTTCCTGTGTAGCCAGGTTTACATTCCGTGTATTAGTGATATCTTCTGATGTTTCTTTTCCTGTGTGACTTATTTCAGTTAGAATCATCATACCTGAATCCACTCATTATGCTGCTACGGGCCTGATGACATAGATTTCATTGCTGAGTGATATTGCATTGTACCTAAGTACCACAACTGCTTTATCCATTTTTCACTTTCTGCGATATCGAACTTGTACCATAAACGAGGTTCTTGTAAACATAGCTGTCCCAAACTTTTGGGTGGCTGTGTCTTTTTGATTTTAATTTCCCTAAGCTATAGGACCATAAGTGGAATTGCCCTCGGCTCTGTTGCTTTGTTTTTTAGATGTTTCAGGAAACACCATACACTTCTCCCTAGTGGCTGTTGGCAAATTACATCCCACCCATCAGCATAACAAGGCTCCCAGTTCTCCATGGCCTGTCCTGCCTTTCTGGATTTTACACTTTTTTCAGATGGCCCTTTTGACCGGGGTGAAGTGAGACTTCATTGTAGTGCAGATTTCCTTTACAAGCTTGCTTGCTTCGCCAAAAAGGGCGTATGCTTTTTTTCCTGAATATATTCAGTAAAAACCGCATACGCCCTTTTTGGCCAAGTGCATGATTGTCGATGTTCTGCCTCTTTTCCTATGCTTTAAATGCAATTCCAGTCTACCTCCTGAAATCGGTGTCCTGCAATTCTGCCCCGTTTTCAAGTCCTCTTGGCAACCTTATTTCAGTATATTTTTGGATGATAGCTGTCATTTATAAGTCTGCAGGTTTGTGAATTACAGTGCCCCTGAGCTCCTTTCTTCAACTCGCTTTCTTGTGAGCTGGCCGCAACACCGCAGGATTGCTTCAGGCCCTAATCTGCTTCCGGCACGGCACGCTGAGCCTTTGGTTAATTCCTCTTCCTGGTGGGAAATGAGAGTTAAATTTGCCCGTCCAGACACCTCCATCTTGTCTCTCATTGGTTCTCCCTATTCCTGTTCATCTTCCGCAGAAATTGCAAACTGGGCCAAACAGGAGGTTAAAGTCACTGACTTTCCAAATAGGGAGAGTGTTAGTAAAGCGTCTGGAATGTTGCACCCGAGTACCAGGGGACGAACACTGAAACATATTGGAACACGTCTCCCTATCACACGGTTGATCATACTCTGGGTTCCACATGCGTGTTTTAGCTGAAGGAAGAATCCCTTAAACCTGGAGAGTTGAGATCCGTGGAATGGGTACCATGCAATATGACTTCAAAGGGTCTTCATTTGCTCACTGAACCTCTCCAATCCTATCAGTGCTGCTTTTATGCCCCTGTACACATGCTTGATACTCATTTGCAGACATAACAATCCATAGGTTTTAAGATACTTACTAGTCAGGTACATTCTTAGGCGTTTAATATGGGGTGTTGAGTCCATTTCGTTGAGCAAGGAGTATCTCTTGTCTATTCCATATTTGGCTTAAGGAACATTATCTGTGCTCATTTCAATCGCTGGTTTTATGCAGCACCCCAACTCACCTTTCCCCTTAAGCAAGCATAAGTTGGTTTTCTAAATTTGAGACCCTCTTCTGTTTTGTAATTCAGTTCCTTTGTAGCAAGTTTACATTCCGTGTATTAGTGATATCTTATGATGTTTCTTTTTCTGTGTGACTTATTTCAGTTAGAATCATCATACCTGAATCCACTCATTATGCTGCTACGGGCCTGATGACATAGATGTCATTGCTGAGTGATATTGCATTGTACGTATGTACCACAACTTCTTTATCCATTTTTCGCTTTCTGCAATATTGAACTTGTCCCGTAAACGAGGTTCTTGTAAACAGAGCGGTCCCAAACTTTGGGGTGGCTGTGTCTTTTTGATTTTAATTTCCCTAAGCTATAGCACCATAAGTGGAAGTGCCCTAGGCTCTGTTGCTTTGTTTTTTAGATGTTTCAGGAAACACCATACACTTCTCCCGAGTGGCTGTTGGCAATTTACATCCCACTCATCAGCATAACCAGGCTCCCAGTTCTCCATGGCCTGTACTGCCTTTCTGGATTTTACACTTTTTTCAGATGGCCCTTTTTACCAGGGGGAAGTGAGACTTCATTGTAGTGCAGATTTCCTTTGCAAGCTTGCTTGGTTGGCCAAAAAGTGTGTATGCATTTTTTCCTGAATATATTCAGGAAAAAACGCATACGCACTTTTTGGCCAAGTGCATCATTGTCGACGTTCTGCCTCTTTTCCTATGCTTTAAATGCAATTCCAGTCTACCTCCTGAAATCGGTTTCCTGCAATTCTACCCCGCTTTCAAGTCCTCTTGGCAGCCTTACTTCAGTATATTTTTGGACGATAGCTGTCATTTATAACTCTGCAGGTTTGTGAATTACAGTGCCCCTGAGCTCCTTTCTTCAACTCGCTTTCTTGTGAGCTGGCCGCAACACCGCAGGATTGCTTCAGGCCCTAATCTTGTTCCGGCATGGCACGCTGAGCCTTTGGTTAATTCCTCTTCCTGGTGGGAAATGAGAGTTAAATTTGCCCGTCCAGACACCTCCAGCTAGTCTCTCTTTGGTTCTCCCTATTCCTGTTCATCTTCCACAGAAATTGCAAACTGGGCCAAACAGGAGGTTAAAGGCACTGACTCTCCAAGTCGGGAGATTGTTAGTAAAGTGTCTGGAATGTTGCACCCGAGTACCAGGGGAGAAAACTGAGACATATTGGAACACGTCTCCCGATCACACGGTTGATCATACCCTGGATTCCACATGCATGTTTTAGCTGAAGGAAGAATCCCTTAAACCTGGAGAGTTGAGACCCGTGGAATGGGTACCATGCAATATGACTTCAAAGGGTCTTCATTTGCTCACTGAACCTCTCCAATCCTATCACTGCTGCGTTTATGCCCCTGTACACACGCTTGATTCTCTTTCGCAGACATAGCAATCCATAGGTTTTAAGATACTTACTAGTCAGGTACATTCTTAGGCGTTTAATATGGGGTGTTGAGTCCATTTCGTTGATCAAGGAGTAGCTCTTGTCTATTACACATTTGGCTTAAGGAACTTTATTTGTGATCATTTAAATCTCTGGTTTTATGCACCACCCCAACTCACCTTTCCCCTTAAGCAAGCATAAGTTGGTTTTCTAAATTTGAGACCCTCTTCTCTTTGGTAATCCAGTTCCTGTGTAGCCAAGATTACATTCCGTGTATTAGTGATATCTTATGATGTTTCTTTTTCTGTGTGACTTATTTCAGTTAGAATCATCATACCTGAATCCACTCATTATTTTGTACGGGCCTGATGACATAGATGTCATTGCTGAGTGATATTGCATTGTACGTAAGTACCACAACTTCTTTATCCATTTTTCGCTTTCTGCAATATTGAACTTGTCCCGTAAACGAGGTTCTTGTAAACAGAGCCGTCCCAAACTTTGGGGTGGCTGTGTCTTTTTGATTTTAATTTCCCTAAGCTATAGCACCATAAGTGGAAGTGCCCTAGGCTCTGTTGCTTTGTTTTTTAGATGTTTCAGGAAACACCATACACTTCTCCCGAGTGGCTGTTGGCAATTTACATCCCACCCATCAGCATAACAATGCTCCCAGTTCTCCATTGCCTGTCCTCCCTTTCTGGATTTTACACTTTTTTCAGATGGCCCTTTTGACTGGGGGGAAGTGAGACTTCATTGTAGTGCAGATTTCCTTTGCAAGCTTGCTTGGTTGGCCAAAAAGGGCGTATGCGTTTTTTCCTGAATATATTCAGGAAAAAACGCATACGCCCTTTTTGGCCAAGTGCATCATTGTCGTCGTTCTGCCTCTTTTCCTATGCTTTAAATGCAATTCCTGTCTACCTCCTGAAATCGGTTTCCTGCAATTCTGCCTTGCTTTCAATGCCTCTTCATAGCCTTACCTCAATATAGTTTTTGAAAATAGTTGGCCTTTATAACTCTGCACGTTTTTGAATTGCAGTGGCCCTTAGCTCCATTTTTCAGCTCATATTTTTGTGATCTTGCCTCATAACCACAGGATTCCTTCAGGCCCTATTCTTCTTCTGGGGCACCTTGCTGTGCCTTTGGTTTATTCTTCTTACTGATGTGAAATTAGAGTGACATGTGCCCATTGAAACCGCTACAGCTTGTTTCTCACTGGTTCCCCCTATTCCCATTCATCCTCCGCACTAACTGCAGACTGTGCGATACCAGAACTTAAAGGCATTGACTCTCCATGTGAGGATGTTGTTAGTAAAGCGGCTGGAATGTCGATCCGGAGCCCCAGGAGAGGAAAAATGAGGTGCGTTTTAGAAACCTTTCCCGATCATATGGTATACCAGTCGCTGGGTTTCCCAAGCATGGTTTAGCTGTAGGAAGATTCCCTTCAACCTGGATTGTTGGGACCCTTGGAATGAGTAGCATGAAGTATTGCATTAAACTTTTGGCAGTTGCTCACCAAAACTCACCAATCCTCTCAGCCCCAAGTGTCCAGCCTTATGTGTTATCCAGCTGTGGGTTTATATGTGGTCAATCCAGGTTGCATCACAGCCCCTGAGCAAATTTTGTAAGAATTTTTCTCTCTTTCATTGTTTCTGCGTTTTGTTTTTAAAATTTATTTCTATAATGGGGTTTAGCTCATTTTCACTGCTGTGTTTGTGCCGCTCTGCACACACTTGATTCCCTTATGGAGATATATCAATACATGGATTTTAAGATTCTTATTACTCAGATATATTTCTCTGCGGTTTATAAGGTGTGTTGAGGCCAGTTCATTGAGCAAGGTGTAGATCTTGTCTAATATCTATTTGGTTTATTGAACGGTATCTGTGCTAATTTCAAACTCTGCTTTTATGCATCACCCCACCTCTCCTTTCCCCTTAAGCTGACATAAGTGTGTTTTCTAAATGTGAGACACTGTTCTGTTCTGTAATTCATTTCTTGTGCAGCCATATTTACCCTCCCTCTATAAGTGATATCTTATGATATGTTTCTTTTTCTGTTTGACTTATTTCAAGTAGTATTATCGGACCTAAATCCACTCTTTATCCTTCTACTAGCCTTATTACATTGATTTCATGGTGAAGAGATATTCCATTGTACATAAGTACCACATCTTCTTTATCCATTGTTCTCTTTCCTGGGATATTTAAGGTGTACTGAAGTTGAGGTTCTTGTAAACAGAGTAGCCCTAAACTGTGGTGTGCTTGTGTCTTGTTGATTTTTAGACTTCCCTAGATATATTCCCATGATTGGAAGTGTCCTATGCTCTGTAGCTCTGTTTTTTAGATGATTTAGGAACCACCATACACTTCTCCAGAGTGGCTCTCGGCAGTTCACACACTGCCCATCAGCGTATAAAGGCTCCCTGTTCTCCATGGCCTGTCCTGCATTTCTGGTTTTTACAATTTTTTAGGATGGCCCTTTTGACCGGTGGGAAATGAGACTTCTTTGTTGTGCACATTTGCATTGCTTGCTTGCTTCGTTGCCCATAAAGTGCGTATGCGTTTTTTCCTGGATATAATCAGGAAAAACGCATATGCCCTTTTGGGCCAACTGCATCATTGTCGAAATTCTGCCGCTTTTCATGTGCTTTAAAGACGAGTCCAATCTATCTCTTGAAATCTGTTTCTTGCAATTCTGTCTTGCATTCAGATCCTCTTCTTTGCCTTACCTCAACATAGGTTTGGACGTTAGTTTTCATTTATAACTCTGCAGGTTTGTGAATTGCAGTGACCCTGAGCTCCATTTTTTAAGTTGCTCTTTTGTGAGCTGGCCTCAAACCCGCAGGATTGCTTCAGGCCCTATTTTGGCTCCGGCGAGGCGGGCTGAGCCTTTTTTCAATTCTTATTCTTAATGGGAAATTAGAGTGATATGTGCCCGTCCAAACCCCTACAACTATTCTCTCATTGGTTCCCCCTCTTCCCGTTCATCCTCCTCACAATTTGCAAAATGTGTGAAACAGAAGTTGAAATGTGCTGATTCTCCAAGTGGGGAGATTCTAAGTAACGTGGCTGGAATGGTGAACAGGAGCACCAGGAGAGGATAAATGAGCTGCATTTTAGACACATCTCCCGATCACATGGTGTACAGTCCTCTGGGTTTTCCATGCATGTTTTAGCTGTAGGAAGATCCCTTGAACCTGCAGATTTGGGACCCATTGAATGGGTACCAGGTAGTATTACTTTAAAGGGTGTGCATTTCCTCACCCAACCTCACATTTCTCTTAGTGCAAACAATTTCCAGCCTTATGTCTCATCCTGCTGTGGGTCTAGATGTGTTCAATCCATGTTGCATCACCGTCCCTGAGGAAAAGTTGTAAGAGGTTTTCTCTGTCTCTCTGTCGTTTATTTTTTTCAATTTGTTACTATATTGGTTACAGCTGATTTTCAAAGCTCTGTTTCTTGCTGCTGTACATCCACTTGATTCACGTACAGAGAGACATCAGTAAATTCTTTTTCAGATTCTTACCAGTCGTATATATTCTTTTCCGGTGACTTGAGTGTGCTGAGTGCAGTTCTTTTAGCTACCGTGTAGGCTTTGTTGATTATCAGTTTGGTATTTGGAATGGTATCTTTGCTAATTTCAACCTCCTGGATGATGCCTCACCCCTCCCCACCTTTCCCGTTTAGCAGCCTTATGCGTGTTTCCTACATATTTGACTATGTTTTTGTTTTGTAATTTATTTCATGTGTAGCCATTTTGGATTCCACCTTTAAGTGATATCTTATGATATGTGTCTTTTTCTTTTTGAATTATGTCACTTAGAAAGATCATACGTAACTCCTCCGGAGTTGTTACAACTGGCCATAGTTCATTGATTTCCAGGCTGAATAATATTCCACTCTACCTAAGTACCACATCTCTATCCATTTTTTCTCTCCAGAGACATTTAAGTTATATCCTAGTCGAGGATCTTTTAAACAGAGAGGGGGTAAACATTGGGGTGCCTGTGTCCTCTCGATTTTTGTTTTTCCCAAGATATACGCCCATGAGTGCAAGTGCCCTATGCTCTGTAGCTCATTTTTTAGATGCTTTAGTAAACACAATACACTTCTCCAGAATGGCCGTTGGCAATATACATTTCCACTATAAGTCTCACAGGGCTCCCTCTTCTCCTTGCCCTGTCCTGCATTTCTGTTGTTTACGCTTTATGAGGATGGCTCTTCTGACTGATGCGAAGTGATATCTTTTGTAGTATTGACTTCCAGTGCCCACCTGTTTGCTTGGCTAAAAAAGTGTATGCCCTTTTCTTGAATATATACAGAAAAAAACGCATACACCCTTTTTGGCCAACTGCAATGTTGGCAATGTTCAGCTCCTTTTCTCGTGCTTAATGGCGAGTCCTTTCTACCTCCTCAGATCCCTTTCCTGCCATTCTCCCTTGCTTACAAGTCCTTTTCTCTGACTTTCCTCAAGACATTTTTCAGTGATGGATATTTTCAACTCTGCAGTTTCGTGAATTTTACTGCCCCTGAGTTCCATTGTTCAACTTGTGTTTATGGGAACTGGCCACAAAGCAGCGGGATTTCCTCAAGCCCTATACTGTTTCCATGGGCAACCCTAGCCTTTGGTCAATTCGTCTTCCTGATTGGAAATTAGAGTGACATGTGCCTGTCTGAACACCTAGGACTTGTCTCTCATTGTTCCTCATCCTTCCGCTTCATCCTCTGGACAAATTCCAAACTGTACGCAACAGGATGTTGACAGTGCTGACATCTCCAAGTGGGGAGACTGTTAGTAAAGACGCTGGAGGGGTGAACCCGAGCACCAGGAGATGAGGAGATGAGATGCCTTTTCCAAACTCTTCCCGATCAGACGGTATACCATCCTCTGGGTGTGACAGACATGTTTTAGCAGTAGGAAGAGTCCCATTCATGTAAGGAGAACACCAGGGCTTTTTCAAAATCAGTGTCTGCCCGAAACCCAAACTGGGGAATTTTTTAAGCTACGGCTACACATATGTTCATTAAGGGCCTGGGGAAGTAGGCAGAGTCCAAACTTTAGATGATTGAAGTCTTCAGGGTCAGAAGCACTCACCACCAGCTTCCCTTAGGTTACACTTTAACTGTCATTGATAGATGACAATGACAATAAAAATATCTATTCTTTTCCAGATTATTTCCCCTTATAGCTTATTGCAAAATGTTGAGTGTAGTTCCCTGTGCTATACAGTAGTTCCTTGTTGATGATCTATTTTATACATAGCAGTGTGTATGTGTTAATCCCAAACTGTTAATTTATCCCTCCTCCCACCTTTCCCCTTTGGTAATAATAAATTATAAGATTTTATACTTCTCAGAAATGGGGGAGCTGAAAGAGAGGTATCATTTTCAATGGAAAAGCATTTAAAACAAGATTGAAGCTTTAACCAAGATTATTAGATGTACATCCTTGGAAAGAAATCACTTCGTTTCTCTAATATTGACCTGACAAATAAGACAAACCTTTTCACTGAACTTGCTTATAATAAAGTGATGGAAATATCAAATGGAAGTGTTAGAAACATCTTATTTTACCCGAGCCTTATACACTGTTCTATGTTAACTACAGTTTGGCTCACACATCTGTTCATTGAGGTTACAATAGTCTCAATTTCTGTTACTGATCCTCCAGAGTGGACCCCAACAAGTGTCCCCCTGCCCAGTGTCATTGGGGCCAACAGATCGAGACTGAGTTTGGTTCACAAGCAAAGGAAACTTTATATTTTGATCAGAGAATGGAGAGGTGAGAGCATGCACTACCCCGTGGGCTGTGGGCTGGGCTGTTGTGTAGAGATCCTGTCAGAGTCAGTGGGAGGGAGGGGGCGGAGCTCTCGAGGGCCGGGTTGGCTGCAGCTCAGGCTCTATATCGCGGAGTCTGCACTGGGCCCCAGGAGCTGAGGTGTCGTCCCAGCCATTCTGCACTAGGAAATCTGGTCTGAAGTGCCGGGTGTGGAACCTCTGCATGCGGGACCCTAGGAGCACATGAAATTAGACAAAGCACAAAGGATAAAAAAGGTTAGACTTGACTTTATTGCCCAGATTCTATTTTTATCTCCCAGGGATTTTTAATGGGCTTTGCTGGGGACAAACCCCTCCTCTGCCTTTTGTCCCGTTCCTCATTCTTGGAGTGCTGAGGGTGCAGACCCTTCTTCTGTAACTGCTGAGTGCTGAGTTGGGAGCCCTCATACCCGGGGGCGAGGGTCAGAGCTTCTCCCCAGCAGCCTCCAGGTGACGTTGATTGTCCCCAGGCCCCCTGCCTCCCTGCTCGTCCACCTGAGCACCAGCATTGGAAGTGTTATAGATTCTAATGACCTTTAAGGGTCCAGGAAAGAGATGTGCAGAGACACTGTGGGGGCCGGTTTCACCCCGCCCCACATTTGTTCGGCCACCTTAGGCTGACCGTTTCTGCCAGCCTAGATGCTCTGACCAGTAGTCTGCGCTTTCTTCAATTAGGCTCCTGAATTAACGTACAAACAGCACCAGGTGTCAGAGCCCTGCCTGCTCAACTCCCAGACAGTCCAGGGTCAGTGGTGATCAAGGACCATGATGGCCACTGAGCCAACAGCCTTTTGAAGTAAACAGGAGTCCAGCTGGTCTTATTGGCCACCATCATCACGGTGTCTGTAGGCTTTTCTATGGTGACAGTGTGATATACGGTTCCCCCGCCAAGATTATTAGCTCCCCTCTGGGTAAGCAGTAGTCTACTCTTTTGGGACACACTCTTGTTGTTTTATGAGAGAAACTCCAGGTCAAGTGATGTTCACACGAGTCGTCATGGTGCCCTGTTGCCCCCGGTTATCTCTCTGGATGTTGGAGTTGGAGGGCCTCCTCACTCGAGGTTGGTGTGCCCACGGAGCGAACCCTGCAACTTCAGGGCATGGTTGGTGGTTAGGATCACCACGTGGGGTCCTTTTCCCTTAGGAGGGAGGTGGCCTTTTGGGCTGCTGATTTCCAGGTTTTTAGATACCGCCAGTATCTTGGCCAGATGTGGCAGTGGGCCAAGCCCCTTGGTGCCCGTAGTTTATCCTACCTGGATGGCATTCTTGCATTGTTCCATTTCAAGTGGTCCCAGTTTTTGCACTAATTCTCCAATGGCGATTCACCTTTCACCGGGAATGTAAAGGTCAAAGGGTTTAGCTAAATTAGGGAGTTCCAGGGCAAGGGTCTGAATTGACTGCTCTTTCCATTCTTGAAAGGCCACTTCTGGATTCTATTCAAAAGGATCATCATCTTTTTTTTTCAGTGTTTCATATAGAGGCCCAGCTAGTAGACTGTAGTTAGGGATCCAGAAGCAGCAAACCCTGGCCTCCCCAGGAACCCCTAAGCTGTCTTCTAGTTTTAGAAAGGGGTAAGGCTGAAAATGGTTTCTTCCCTTTAATGGGATGGGCTTCTCCGACCTTCTGTGAGAACGAAGCCCAGGCAGGTCACTGCAGTCTGTGATATTTGAGCTTTTTCTTGGACAACTTCTATCCTTTATTGGCTTGGTAGTTCAGAGGCCTCCTTAGTAGGGCTGGCGATCAGAATGTCGTCTGCGTACTGAAGGAGGGTTTCCTTTCCCAGAGGTAGAACTTTTAGGTCTTTAGCTAAGCTTTCCCCAAAGATGGTGTGGGAATTTTTGCACCCTTGGGGCAAGACGGCCCGGAAGTATTGTTTTAGTTGTATGTTGAGTCCTGCCACTCACAAGCCAAAATTTCTTGTGACTCTGGGACTAATGGAATACAAAAGAAGGCATCATTGAAGACTAATACAGAATACCATGTCCTGGTGGTTGGTAGAATGACCAGCAGGGTGTAGGAATTAGGAGCAGCTGGAGGTATATCCTCGGTGGCTTCACTGACTGTCCTGACATCCTTTACCAGGTCCCCAGCAGCCCATGGGGCTCTCGTGGTCAGACCAATCCCAGAATATGGAGCTCACCTGGGCAGGTACCCCACCCCCACCCCAGCCCACGGGGCTCTCGTGGTCAGGCCCCTCCCAGGATACAGAGCTACCCTTGCAGGTACCGTGGCAGGGCTGGGCACACAGGAACCGTGCACATAGCCCTCATTGCAGAGCACCCCCAGCTCACCTGTCGCTCAGAGCTGACACAGAGCACCTCAGAGCAGGACTTGAACTAACAAACAGCAGCTGCGACAGGTCTGTGACCCTGGGCATCACTCTGTGCGGCCTCCCTCCACCTGGTCTTCCAGAGACTTCCACTGCACCTGGGGCACCAGGCCTCTGTCTCCAACCACCACCCACCCCTCCTCTCCCTGACTCCTGGGTTCCTCTCATTAGGAGAGGGTTTTCTTGAAGTTGTCTCCCACTCATGGGCCAGATAAAATGATTAGAAAACAAGCCAAAGCTGCAGCCCCTTGTCTGTCCTGACTCTCAGGAGCCCACACCTGTTCCTTGGACCTGGCCGGTTCAGCAAGTTCCATTTTCTGCAACTGTGAGCCCCTGAGGGATGATGATTGGCTGACCTGGGCAGCCTTACCGTGCCGGCCAGCCCTCCCCAGGTGTGCCTGGGTTGAGATCAATATAAATACCACTCCAGGCAGCAAGAGGCCCTGCAGCCGTGCCTGACGCCATTTTCTCTGCCCTGTCAGCAGTCTCGGGGCTGGGCTGGTGGGAGGGAGTGAGAGGCCACGGCTTTGTGGGTGGCCCAGTGTGAGTGGGGCTCTGCTGGACTTTCTGCAGCAGTTGCCAGGCTGCCACCTGCTAAAGAAGAGGATGTGTCACCCATACCTGCTGCTGGAATTTCTCCCTGGGCAGAGGTGAGGAAGGAAAAAAGCAGTGGGGGCAGGGACAGGACGGGTATCTCAGGCAGGGAAATGGAAATCTTCCAGAAGAGCACCCAGGGCCAGGACCATCCTGGCTGGCCTGCAGGCACCAAGTCGGCCGGTATGCTGTCACTCGTGTGGCTCTATGGCCCTTCCTCTAGGCTTTCAAGTCCTTGTATATATTCAGGTGTTTTACCTGGGACGGGTGGGAATAGTTCAGCAGCAACTGGCCTGGGGCTCAGCTCACGTTTACTCACAGATGCCTCGGCACGGTGCCCCAGCTTTGCAATGAGGACGCTTGTTGCATGGGGGCTGCTGGCTGAATGGGAGACGATTCCCCACCACTGACCAACTTCAGAATTGTTTACAACTGGAGCAAGTGCCCTGATACGGGTTTCCTCTGTGGAACTGGTGGGTTCTGTGTTTTTTTTCTCTTTTTCGTTTTTGGTTCAAGGTAGATTTTATTCCTCTTTTTTGTATTTACAGATAAAAGCATAGAAATAATTTATTCATATAAATACATGTATGTGAAGGGAATAATTGTTTTTTCTGTTTTATTTTTTTAATTTTATTTCTTTTTAATTTTGAATTTTATTTTATATTTTTATACAGCAGGTTCTTATTGGTTATCTATTTTATACATATAAATGTATACATGCCAATCCCAGTCTCTCAACTCCTCCCACCACCAACCCCCCCAACAGCTTTCCCCCCTTGTTGTCCATACGTTTGTTGTCTACATCTGTTGCTCTATTTATGCCTTGCAAAATGGTTAATCTGTACAGTTTTTCTAGGTTCCACATATATGCATGAATATACAAGATTTGTTTTTCTCTTTCTGACTTACTTCACTCTGTATGACAGTCTCTAGATCCATCGACGTCTCTACAAATGACTAATTTCATTCCTTTTCATGGCTTAGTAATATTCCATTTTATATATGTACCACTGCTTTATGCATTCGTCTGTCTGTGGGCATTTAGGTTGCTTCCATTACCTCGATATTGTAAAGAGTGATACAATGAACATTGCGGTGAATGTCTCTTTTTGATTTATGGTTTTGTCTGGGTATATGTCCAGAACTGGGATTGCTGTATCATATGGTAATTCTACTGTTAGTTTCTTAAGAAACTCCATATTGTTCTCCATAGTGACTGTATCAATTTATATTCCCAACAATAGTGGAAGACGGTTCCTTTTCTCCACACATTTCCAGCATTTTTTGTTTGTAGATTTTCTGATGATGCCCATTCTACCAGGTGTGAGGTGATACCTCATTGTTGAGTCCATTTTGTTGAGCAAGGGGTAGGTCTTGTCTATTACATATTTAGCTTATGGAACGGGATCTGTGCTAATTTCAAACTCTGCTTTTATGCAGCACCACAACTCACCTTCCCCCTTAAGCAAGCATAAGTTGGTTTTCTAAACATGAGACCCTGTTCTGTTTTGTAATTCAGTTCATGTGTAACCAAGTTCACATTCCATGTATTAGTGATACCTTATGATGTTTCTCTTTCTGTGTGACTTTTTTCACTTAGAATCACCGTGCCTCAATCCACTCATTATGCTGGTACGGGCCTGGTGACATAGTTTTCATTGCTGAGAGGTATTCTGTTGTACGTAAGTACCGCAACTTCTTTATCAATTATTTGCTCTCTGGCATATTTAACTTGTGCTGAAGAAGAGGTTCCTGTAAAAGAGCCGTCCCAAATTTTGGGGTGGCTGTGTCTTTTTGATTTTAATTTCCCTAAGCTATAGGACCATAAGTGGAAGTGCCCTAGGCTCTGTTGCTTTGTTTTTTAGATGTTTCAGGAAACACCATACACTTCTCCCGAGTGGCTGTTGGCAATTTACATCCCGCCCATCAGCATAACAAGGCTCCCAGTTCTCCATGGCCTGTCCTGCCTTTCTGGATTTTACACTTTTTTCAGATGGCCCTTTTGACTGGGGGAAGTGAGACTTCATTGTAGTGCAGATTTCCTTCGCAAGCTTGCTTGGTTGGCCAAAAAGGGCGTATGCGTTTTCTCATGAATATATTCAGGAAAAAACGCATACGCCCTTTTTGGCCAAGTGCATCATTGTGGAGGTTCTGCCTCTTTTCCTATGCTTAAAATGCAATTCCAGTCTACCTCCTGAAATCGGGTTCCTGCAATTCTGCCCCGCTTTCAAGTCCTCTTTGCAGCCTTACTTCAGTATATTTTTGGATGATAGCTGTCATTTATAACTCTGCAGGTTTGTGAATTACAGTGCCCCTGAGCTCCTTTCTTCAACTCGCTTTCTTGTGAGCTGGCCGCAACACCGCAGGATTGCTTCAGGCCCTAATCTGGTTCCGGCACGGCACGCTGAGCCTTTGGTTAATTCCTCTTCCTGGTGGGAAATGAGAGTTAAATTTGCCCGTCCAGACACCTCCAGCTAGTCTCTCATTGGTTCTCCCTATTCCTGTTCATCTTCCGCAGAAATTGCAAACTGGGCCAAACAGGAGGTTAAAGTCACTGACTTTCCAAATAGGGAGAGTGTTAGTAAAGCGTCTGGAATGTTGCACCCGAGTACCAGGGGACGAACACTGAAACATATTGGAACACGTCTCCCTATCACACGGTTGATCATACTCTGGGTTCCACATGCGTGTTTTAGCTGAAGGAAGAATCCCTTAAACCTGGAGAGCTGAGACCCGTGGAATGGGTACCATGCAATATGACTTCAGAGGGTCTTCATTTGCTCACCGAACCTCTCCAATCCTATCACTGCTGCGTTTATGCCCCTGTACACACGCTTGATTCTCTTTCAGAGACATAGCAGTCCATAGGTTTTAAGATACTTACTAGTCAGGTACATTCTTAGGCGTTTAATATGGGGTGTTGAGTCCATCTCGTTGAGCAAGGAGTAGCTCTTGTCTATTACATATTTGGCTTAAGGAACTTTATCTGTGCTCATTTGAATCTGTGTTTTTGTGCAGCACCCCAACTCACCTTTCCGCTTAAGCAAGCATAAGTTGGTTTTCTAAATTTGAGACCTTATTCTGTTTTGTAATTCAGTTCCTGTGTAGCAAGTTTACATTCCATGTATTAGTGATATCTTATGATGTTTCTTTTTCTGTGTGACTTATTTCAGTTAGAATCCTCATACCTGAACCCACTCATTATGCTGCTACGGGCCTGATGAAATAGATTTCATTGCTGAGTGATATTGCATTGTACGTAAGTACCACAAATTCTTTATCCATTTTTCACTTTCTGTGATATTGTACTTGTACCGTAAACGAGGTTCTTGTAATCAGAGCCGTCCCAAACATTTGGGTGGCTGTGTCTTTTTGATTTTAATTTCCCTAAGCTATAGGACCATAAGTGGAAGTGCCCTAGGCTCTGTTGCTTTGTTTTTTAGATGTTTCAGGAAACACCATACACTTCTCCCGAGTGGCTGTTGGCAATTTACATCCCACCCATCAGCATAACAAGGCTCCCAGTTCTCCATGGCCTGTCCTGCCTTTCTGGATTTTACACTTTTTTCAGATGGCCCTTTTGACCTGGGGGAAGTGAGACTTCATTGTACTGCAGATTTCCTTTGCAAGCTTGCTTGGTTGGCCAAAAAGGGCGTATGCGTTTTCTCCTGAATATATTCAGGAAAAAACGCATACGCCCTTTTTGGCCAAGTGCATCATTGTGGACGTTCTGCCTCTTTTCCTATGCTTTAAATGGAATTCCAGTCTACCTCCTGAAATCGGGTTCCTGCAATTCTGCCCCGCTTTCAAGTCCTCTTGGCAGCCTTACTTCAGTATATTTTTGGACGATAGCTGTCATTTATAACTCTGCAGGTTTGTGAATTACAGTGCCCCTGAGCTCCTTTCTTCAACTCGCTTTCTTGTGAGCTGGCCGCAACACCGCAGGATTGCTTCAGGCCCTAATCTGGTTCCGGCACGGCACGCTGAGCCTTTGGTTAATTCCTCTTCCTGGTGGTAAATGAGAGTTAAATTTGCCCGTCCAGGCACCTCCAGCTAGTCTCTCATTGGTCCTCCCTATTCCTGTTCATCTTCCGCAGAAATTGCAAACTGGGCCAAACAGGACGTTAAAGGCACTGACTCTCCAAGTCGGGAGAGTGTTAGTAAAGCGTCTGGAATTTTGTACCCGAGTACCAGGGGACGAGAACTGAGACATATTGGAACACGTCTCCCGATCACACGGTTGATCATACTCTGGGTTCCACATGCATGTTTCAGCTGAAGGAAGAATCCCTTAAACCTGGAGAGTTGAGACCCGTGGAATGGGTACCATGCAATATGACTTCAAAGGGTCTTCATTTGCTCACCGAACCTCTCCAATCCTATCACTGCTGCGTTTATGCCCCTGTACACATGCTTGATTCTCTTTCGGAGACATGGCAATCCATAGGTTTTAAGATACTTACTAGTCAGGTACATTCTTAGGCGTTTAATATGGGGTTTTGAGTCCATTTCGTTGAGCAAGGAGTAGCTCTTGTCTATTCCATATTTGGCTTAAGGAACTTTATCTGTGCTCATTTCAATCTCTGGTTTTATGCAGCACCCCAACTCACCTTTCCCCTTAAGCAAGCATAAGTTGGTTTTCTAAATTTGAGACCCTGTTCTCTTTTGTAATCCAGTTCCTGTGTAGCCAAGTTTACATACCGTGTATTAGTGATATCTTATGATGTTTCTTTTTCTGTGTGAGTTATTTCAGTTAGAATCATCATACCTGAATCCACTCAATATGCTGCTACGGGCCTCATGACATAGATTTCATTGCTGAGTGATATTGCATTGTACGTAAGTACAACAAATTCTTTATCCATTTTTCGCTTTCTGCGCTATTGAACTTGTACCGTAAACGAGGTTCTTGTAAACACAGCCGTCCAAAACTTTGGGGTGGCTGTGTCTTTTTGATTTTAATTTCCCTAAGCTATAGCACCATAAGTGGAAGTGCCCTAGGCTCTGTTGCTTTGTTTTTTAGATGTTTCAGGAATCACCATACACTTCTCCCGAGTGGCTCTTGGCAATGTACATCCCGCCCATCAGCATAACAAGGCTCCCAGTTCTCCATGGCCTGTCCTGCCTTTCTGGATTTTACACTTTTTTCAGATGGCCCTTTTGACCAGGCGGAAGGGAGACTTCATTGTAGTGCAGATTTCCTTTGCAAGCTTGCTTGGTTGGCCAAAAAGTGCGTATGCGTTTTTTCCTGAATATATTCAGGAAAAAACGCATATGCCCTTTTTGGCCAAGTGCATCATTGTGGACGTTCTGCCTCTTTTCCTATGCTTTAAATGCAATTCCAGTCTACCTCCTGAAATCGGTTTCCTGCAATTCTGCCCCACTTTCAAGTCCTCTTGGCAGCCTTACTTCAGTATATTTTTGGACGATAGCTGTCATTTATAACTCTGCAGGTTTGTAAATTACAGTGCCCCTGAGCTCCTTTCTTCAACTCGCTTTCTTGTGAGCTGGCCGCAGCACCGCAGGATTGCTTCAGGCCCTAATCTGGTTCCGGCATGGCATGCTGAGCCTTTGGATAATTCCTCTTACTGGTGGGAAATGAGAGTTAAATTTGCCCGTCCAGACACCTCCAGCTAGTCTCTCATTCGTTCTCCCTATTCCTGTACATCTTCCGCGGAATTTGCAAACTGGGTCAAACAGGAGGTTAAAGGCACTGACTCTCCAAGTCGGGAGAGTGTTAGTAAAGCGTCTGGAATGTTGCACCCGAGTACCAGGGGCGAAAACTGAGACATATTTGAACACGTCTCCCGATCACATGGTTGATCATACTCTGGGTTCCACATGCATGTTTCAGCTGAAGGAAGATTCCCTTAAAGCTGGAGAGTTGAGACCCGTGGAATGGGTACCATGCAATATGACTTCAAAGGGTCTTCATTTGCTCACCGAACCTCTCCAATCCTAACACTTCTGCGTTTATGTCCCTGTACACAGGCTTGATTCTCTTTCAGAGACATAGCAATCCATAGGTTTTAAGATACTTACTAGTCACGTACATTCTTAGGCGTTTAATATGCGGTGTTGAGTCCATTTCGTTGAGCAAGTAGTAGCTCTTGTTTATTACATATTTGGCTTAAGGAACTTTATCTGTGCTCATTTCAATCTCTGGTTTTATGCAGCACCCCAACTCACCTTTCCCCTTAAGCAAGCATAAGTTGGTTTTCTAAATTTGAGACCCTGTTCTGTTTGGTAATTCAGTTTCTGTGTAGCCAAGTTTACATTCCGTGTATTAGTGATATCTTATGATGTTTCTTTTTCTGTGTGACTTATTTCAGTTAGAATCATCATACCTGAACCCACTCATTTTCTGCTACAGGCCTGTTGACAGAGATTTCATTGCTGAGTGATATTGCATTGTACGTAAGTAGCACAAATTCTTTATCCATTTTTCACTTTCTGCGATATTGAACTTGTACCATAAACGAGGTTCTTGTAAACAGAGCCGTCCCAAACTTTGGGGTGGCTGTGTCTTTTTGATTTTGATTTCCCTAAGCTATAGGACCATAAGTGGAAGTGCCCTAGGCTCTGTTGCTTTCTTTTTTAGATGTTTCAGGAAACACCATACACTTCTCCCTAGTGGCTGTTGGCAATTTACAACCCGCCCATCAGCATAACAAGGCTCCCAGTTCTCCATGGCCTGTCCTGCCTTTCTGGATTTTACACTTTTTTCAGATGGCCCCTTTGACAGGGGGGAAGTGAAACTTCATTGTAGTGCAGATTTCCTGTGCAAGCTTGCTTGGTTCGCCAAAAAGGGCGTATGCGTTTTTTCCTGAATATATTCAGGAAAAAACGCATACGCACTTTTTGGCCAAGTGCATCATTGTCGACGTTCTGCCTCTTTTCCTATGCTTTAAATGCAATTCCAGTCTACCTCCTGAAATCGGTTTCCTGCAATTCTGCCCCGCTTTCAAGTCCTCTTGGCAGCCTTACTTCAGTATATTTTTGGACGATAGCTGTCATTTATAACTCTGCACGTTTGTGAATTACAGTGCCCGTGAGCTCCTTTCTTCAACTCGCTTTCTTGTGAGCTGGCCACAACACCGCAGGATTGCTTCAGACCCTAATCTGGTTCCGGCACGGCACGCTGAGCCTTTGGTTAATTCCTCTTCCTGGTGGGAAATGAGAGTTAAATTTGCACGTCCAGAAACGTCCAGCTAGTCTCTCATTGGTTCTCCCTATTCCTGTTCATCTTCCGCAGAAATTGCAAACTGGGACAAACAGGAGGTTAAATGCACTGACTCTCCAAGTCGGGAGAGTGTTAGTAAAGCGTTTGGAATGTTGCACCCGAGTACCAGGGGACGAAAACTGAGACATATTTGAACACGTCTCCCGATCACACGGTTGATCATACTCTGGGTTCCACAGGCATGTTTCAGCTGAAGGAAGAATCCCTTAAACCTGGAGAGTTCAGACCCGTGGAATGGGTACCATGCATTATGACTTCAAAGGGTCTTCATTTGCTCACCGAACCTCTCCAATCCTATCACTGCTGCGTTTATGCAACTGGACACACGCTTGATTCTCTTTCAGAGACATAGCAATCCATAGGGTTTAAGATACTTACTAGTCAGGTACATTCTTCGGCGTTTAATATGGGGTGTTGAGTCCATTTCGTTGAGCAAGGAGTAGCTCTTGTCTATTCCATATTTGGCTTAAGGAACTTTATCTGTGCTCATTTCAATCTCTGGTTTTATGCAGAACCCCAACTCACCTTTCCCCTTAAGCAAGCATAAGTTGGTTTTCTTCATTTGAGACCCTGTTCTGTTTTGTAATTCAGTTTCTGTGTAGCCAAGTTTACATTCCATGTATTAGTGATATCTTATGATGTTTCTTTTTCTGTGTGACTTATTTCAGTTAGAATCGTCATACCTGAATCCACTCACTATACTCCTACGGGCCTGATGACATAGATTTCATTGCTGAGTGATATTGCATTGTACGTAAGTACCACAACTTCTTTATCCATTTTTCACTTTCTGTGATATTGAACTTGTACCATAAACAAGGTTCTTGTAAACAGAGCCGTCCCAAACTTTGGGGTGGCTGTGTCTTTTTGATTTTAATTTCCCTAAGCTATAGGACCATAAGTGGAAGTGCCCTAGGCTCTGTTGCTTTGTTTTTTAGATGTTTCAGGAAACACGATACACTTCTCCCGAGTGGCTGTTGGCAATTTACATCCCGCCCATCAGCATAACAAGGCTCCCAGTTCTCCATGGCCTGTCCTGCCTTTCTGGATTTTACACTTTTTTCTGATGGCCCTTTTGACCAGGCGGAAGTGAGACTTCATTGTAGTGTAGATTTCCTTTGCAAGCTTGCTTGGTTGGCCAAAAAGGGCGTATGCGTTTTTTCCTGAATATATTCAGGAAAAAACGCATACGCCCTTTTTGGCCAAGTGCATCATTGTGGACGTTCTGCCTCTTTTCCTATGCTTTAAATGCAATTCCAGTCTACCTCCTGAAATCGGTTTCCTGCAATTCTGCCCCACTTTCAAGTCCTCTTGGCAGCCTTACTTCAGTATATTTTTGGACGATAGCTGACATTTATAACTCTGCAGGTTTGTGAATTACAGTGCCCCTGAGCTCCTTTCTTCAACTCGCTTTCTTGTGAGCGGGCCACAACACCGCAGGATTGCTTCAGGCCCTAATCTTGTTCCGGCACGGCACGCTGAGCCTTTGGTTAATTCCTCTTCCTGGTGGGAAATGAGAGTTAAATTTGCCCGTCCAGACACCTCCAGCTAGTCTCTCATTGCTCCTACCTATTCCTGTTCATCTTCTGCAGAAATTGCAATCTGGGCCAAACAGGAGGTTAAAGGCACTGACTCTCCAAGTCAGGAGAGTGTTAGTAAAGCGTCTGGAATGTTGCACCCGAGTACCAGTGGACGAAAACTGAGACATATTTGAAAACGTCTCCTGATCACACGGTTGATCATACTCTGGGTTCCACATGCATGTTTCAGCTGAAGGAAGAATCCCTTAAACCTGGAGAGTTGAGACCCGTGGAATGGGTAGCATGTAATATGACTTCAAAGGGTCATTTTTTGCTCACCGAACCTCTCAAATCCTATCACTGCTGCGTTTATGCCCCTGTACACATGCTTGATTCTCTTTCGCAGACATAGCAATCCATAGGTTTTAAGATACTTACTAGTCAGGTACATTCTTAGGCGTTTAATATGGGGTGTTGAGTCCATTTCGTTGAATAAGGAGTAGCTCTTGTCTATTACATATTTGGCTTAAGGAACTTTATCTGTGTTCATTTCAATCTCTGGTTTTATGCTGCATCCCAACTCACCTTTCCCCTTAAGCAAGCATAAGTTGGTTTTCTAAATTTGAGACCCTGTTCTGTTTTGTAATTCAGTTCCTGTGTAGCCAAGTTTACATTCCGTGTATTAGTGATATCTTATGATGTTTCTTTTTCTGTGTGACTTATTTCAGTTAGAATCATCATACCTGAACCCACTCATTTTGTGCTACAGGCGTGTTGACATAGATTTCATTGCTGAGTGGTATTGCATTGTACGTAAGTACCACAACTTCTTTATCCATTTTTCACTTTCTGCGATATTGAACATGTACCATAAACGAGGTTCTTGTAAACAGAGCCGTCCCAAACATTTGGATGGCTGTGTCTTTTTGATTTTAATTTCCCTAAGCTATAGGACCATAAGTGGAAGTGCCCTAGGCTCTGTTGCTTTCTTTTTTAGATGTTTCAGGAAACACTATACACTTCTCCCGAGTGAATATATTCAGGAAAAAACGGATACGCCCTTTTTGTCCAAGTGCATCATTGTGGACGTTCTGCCTCTTTTCCTATGCTTTAAATGCAATTCCAGTCTACCTCCTGAAATCGGTTTTCTGCAATTCTGCCCCGCTTTCAAGTCCTCTTGGCAGCCTTACTTCAGTATATTTTTGGACGATAGCTGTCATTTATAATTCTGCAGGTTTGTGAATTACAGGGGCCCTGAGCTCCTTTCTTCAACTCGCTTTCTTGTGAGCTGTCCGCAACACCGCAGGATTGCTTCAGGCCCTAATCTTGTTCCGGCACGGCACGCTGAGCCTTTGGTTAATTCCTCTTCCTGGTGGGAAATGAGAGTTAAATTTGCCCGTCCAGACACCTCCAGCTAGTCTCTCATTGGTCCTCCTTATTCCTGTTCATCTTCCGCAGAATTTGCAAACTGGGCCAAACAGGAGGTTAAAGGCACTGACTCTCCAAGTCGGGAGATTGTTAGTAAAGCGTCTGGAATGTTGCACCCGAGTACCAGGGGACGAAAACTGAGACATATTTGAACACGTCTCCTGATCACACGGTTGATCATACTCTGGGTTCCACATGCATGTTTCAGCTGAAGGAAGAATCCCTTAAACCTGGAGAGTTGAGAACCGTGGAATGGGTACCATGCAATATGACTTCAAAGGGTCTTCATTGGCTCACCGAACCTCTCCAATCCTATCACTGCTGTGTTTATGCCCCTGTACACACGCTTGATTCTCTTTCGGAGGCATAGCAATCCATAGGTTTTAAGATACTTACTAATCAGGTACATTCTTAGGCGTTTAATATGGGGTGTTGAGTCCATTTCGTTGAGCAAGGAGTAGCTCTTTTCTATTACATATTTGGCTTAAGGAACTTTATCTGTGCTCATTTCAATCTCTGGTTTTATGCAGCACCCCAACTCACATTTCCCCTTAAGCAAGCATAAGTTGGTTTTCTAAATTTGAGACCCTGTTCTGTTTTGTAATCCAGTTCCTGTGTAGCCAAGTTTACATTCCGTGTATTAGTGATATCTTATGATGTTTCTTTTTCTGTGTGACTTATTTCAGTTAGAATCATCATACCTGAACCCACTCATTTTCTGCTACAGGCCTGTTGACATAGATTTCATTGCTGAGTGATATTGCATTGTACGTAAGTACCACAACTGCTTTATCCATTTTTCGCTTTCTGCGATATTGAACTTGTACCATAAACGAGGTTCTTGTAAACAGAGCCATCCCAAACTTTGGGGTGGCTGTGTCTTTTTGATTTTAATTTCCCTAAGCTATAGGACCATAAGTGGAATTGACCTAGGCTCTGTTGCTTTCTTTTTTAGATGTTTCAGGAAACACCATACACTTCTCCCGAGTGAATATATTCAGGAAAAAACGCATACGCCCTGTTTGTCCAAGTGCATCATTGTGGACGTTCTGCCTCTTTTCCTATGCTTTAAATGCAATTCCAGTCTACCTCCTGAAATCGGTTTTCTGCAATTCTGCCCCGCTTTCAAGTCCTCTTGGCAGTCTTACTTCAGTATATTTTTGGACGATAGCTGTCATCTATAATTCTGCAGGTTTGTGAATTACAGGGCCCCTGAGCTCCTTTCTTCAACTCGCTTTCTTGTGAGCTGGCCGCAACACCGCAGGATTGCTTCAGGTCCTAATGTGGTTCCGGCACGGCACGCTGAGCCTTTGGTTAATTCCTCTTCCTCGTGGGTAATGAGAGTTAAATTTGACCGTCCAGACACCTCCAGCTAGTCTCTCATTGGTCCTCCCTATTCCTGTTCATCTTCCGCAGAAATTGCAAACTGGGCCAAACAGGAGGTTAAAGGCACTGACTCTCCAAGTCGGGAGAGTGTTAGTAAAGCGTCTGGAATGTTGCACCCGAGTACCAGGGGACGAGAACTGAGACATATTGGAACACGTCTCCCGATCACACGGTTGATCATACTCTGGGTTCCACATGCATGTTTCAGCTGAAGGAAGATTCCCTTAAAGTTGGAGAGTTGAGACCCGTGGAATGGGTACCATGCAATATGACTTCAAAGGGTCTTCATTTGCTCACCGAACCTCTCCAATCCTAACACTTCTGCGTTTATGCCCCTGTACACACGCTTGATTCTTTTTCAGAGACATAGCAATCCATAGGTTTTAAGATACTTACTAGTCAGGTACATTCTTAGGCGTTTAATATGCGGTGTTGAGTACATTTCGTTGAGCAAGTAGTAGCTCTTGTCTATTACATATTTGGCTTAAGGAACTTTATCTGTGCTCATTTCAATCTCTGGTTTTATGCAGCACCCCAACTCACCTTTCCCCTTAAGCAAGCATAAGTTGGTTTTCTAAATTTGAGACCCTGTTCTGTTTTGTAATCCAGTTCCTGTGTAGCCAATACTACATTCCGTGTATTAGTGATATCTTATGATGTTTCTTTTTCTGTGTGACTTATTTCAGTTAGAATCATCATACCTGAATCCACTCTATGCTGTTACGGGCCTGATGACGTAGATTTCATTGCTGAGTGATATTGCATTGTACGTAAGTACCACAACTTCTTTATCCATTTTTCACTTTCTGCGATATTGAACTTGTACCGTAAACGATGTTCTTGTAAACAGAGCCGTCCCAAACTTTGGGGTGGCTGTGTCTTTTTGATTTTAATTTCCCTAAGCTATAGGACCATAAGTGGAAGTGCCCTAGGCTCCGTTGCTTTGTGTCTCAGATGTTTCAGGAAACACCATACACTTCTCCCTAGTGGCTGTTGGCAATTTACATCCCGCCCATCAGCATAACAAGGCTCCCAGTTCTCCATGGACTGTCCTGCCTTTCTCGATTTTACACTGTTTTCAGATGGCCCTTTGACCGGGGGGAAGTGAGACTTCATTGTAGTGCAGATTTCCTTTGCAAGCTTGCTTGGTTGGCCAAAAATGGTGTATGCGTTTTTTCCTGAATATATTCAGGAAAAAACGCATACGACATTTTTGGCCAAGTGCATCATTGTGGACGTTCTGCCTCTTTTCCTATGCTTTAAATGCAATTCCAGTCTCCCTCCTGAAATCGGTTTCCTGCAATTCTGCCCCGCTTTCAAGTCCTCTTGGCAGCCTTACTTCAGTATATTTTTGGACGATAGCTGTCATTTATAACTCTGCAGGTTTGTGAATTACAGTGCCCCTGAGCTCCTTTCTTCAACTCGCTTTCTTGTGAGCTGGCCGCAACACCGCAGGATTGCTTCAGGTCCTAATGTGGTTCCGGCACGGCACGCTGAGCCTTTGGTTAATTCCTCTTCCTCGTGGGTAATGAGAGTTAAATTTGACCGTCCAGACACCTCCAGCTAGTCTCTCATTGGTCCTCCCTATTCCTGTTCTTCTTCCGCAGAAATTGCAAACTGGGCCAAACAGGAGGTTAAAGGCACTGACTCTCCAAGTCGGGAGAGTGTTAGTAAAGCGTCTGGAATGTTGCACCCGAGTACCAGGGGACGAAAACTGAGACATATTTGAACACGTCTCCTGATCACACGGTTGATCATACTCTGGGTTCCACATGCATGTTTCAGCTGAAGGAAGAATCCCTTAAACCTAGAGAGTTGAGAACCGTGGAATGGGTACCATGCAATATGACTTCAAAGGGTCTTCATTTGCTCACCGAACCTCTCCAATCCTATCACTGCTGCGTTTATGCCCCTGTACACACGCTTGATTCTCTTTCGGAGGCATAGCAATACATAGGTTTTAAGATACTTCCTAGTCAGGTACATTCTTAGGCGTTTAATATGGGGTGTTGAGTCCATTTCGTTGAGCAAGGAGTAGCTCTTGTCTATTACATATTTGGCTTAAGGAACTTTATCTGTGCTCATTTCAATCTCTGGTTTTATGCAGCACCCCAACTCACCTTTCCCCTTAAGCAAGCATAAGTTGGTTATCTAAATTTGAGACCCTGTTCTGTTTTGTAATCCAGTTCCTGTGTAGCCAAGTTTATATTCCGTGTATTAGTGATATCTTATGATGTTTCTTTTTCTTTGTGACTTATTTCAGTTAGAATCATCATACCTGAACCCACTCATTTTCTGCTACAGGCCTGTTGACATAGATTTCATTGCTGAGTGATATTGCATTGTACGTATGTACCACAACTTCTTTATCCATTTTTCGCTTTCTGCGATATTGAACATGTACCATAAACGAGGTTCTTGTAAACAGAGTCATCCCAAACTTTGGGGTGGCTGTGTCTTTTTGATTTTAATTTCCCTAAGCTATAGGACCATAAGTGGATTTGACCTAGGCTCTGTTGCTTTGTTTTTTAGATGTTTCAGGAAACACCATACACTTCTCCCGAGTGGCTGTTGGCAATTTACATCCCACACATCAGCATAACAGGGCTCCCAGTTCTCCATGGCCTGTCCTGCCTTTCTGGATTTTATACTTTTTTCAGATGACCCTTTTGACTGGGGGGAAGTGAGACTTCATTGTAGTGCAGATTTCCTTTGCAAGCTTGCTTGGTTGGCCAAAAATGGCGTATGCGTTTTTCCCTGGATATATTCAGGAAAAAACGCATAAGACATTTTTGGCCAAGTGCATCATTGTGGACGTTCTTCCTCTTTTCCTATGCTTTAAATGCAATTCCAGTCTACATCCTGAAATCGGTTTCCTGCAATTCTGCCCCGCTTTCAAGTCCTCTTGGCAGCCTTACTTCAGTATATTTTTGGACGATAGCTGTCATTTATAACTCTGCAGGTTTGTGAATTACAGTGCCCCTGAGCTCCTTTCTTCAACTCGCTTTCTTGTGAGCTGGCCGCAACACCGCAGGATTGCTTCAGGCCCTAATCTTGTTCCGGCTCGGCACGCTGAGCCTTTGGTTAATTCCTCTTCCTGGTGGGAAATGAGAGTTAAATTTGCCCGTCCAGACACCTCCAGCTAGTCTCTCATTGGTTCTCCCTATTCCTGTTCATCTTCCGCAGAAATTGCAAACTGGGCCAAAAAGGACGTTAAAGGCACTGACTCTCCAAGTCGGGAGAGTGTTAGTAAAGTGTCTGGAATGTTACACCCGAGTACCAGGGGACGAGAACTGAGATATATTGGCACACGTCTCCCGATCACACGGTTGATCATACTCTGGGTTCCACATGCATGTTTTAGCTGAAGGAAGAATCCCTTAAACCTGGAGAGTTGAGACCCGTGGAATGGGTACCATGCAATATGATTTCAAAGGGTCTTCGTTTGCTCACCGAACCTCTCCAATCCTATTACTGCTGCGTTTATGCCCCTGTACACATGCTTGATTCTCTTTCGGAGACATAGCAATCCATAGGTTTTAAGATACTTACTAGTCAGCTACATACTTAGGCTTTTAATATGGGGTGTTGAGTCCATTTCATTGAACAAGGAGTAGCACTTGTCTATTCCATATTTGGCTTAAGGAACTTTATCTGTGCTCATTTCATCTCTAGTTTTATGCAGCACCCCAACTCACCTTTCCCCTTAAGCAAGCATAAGTTGGTTTTCTAAATTTGAGACCCTGTTCTGTTTTGTAATCCAGTTCCTGTGTAGCCAGGTTTACATTCCATGTATTAGTGATATCTTCTGATGTTTCTTTTCCTGTGTGACTTATTTCAGTTAGAATCATCATACCTGAATCCACTCATTATGCTGCTACGGGCCTGATGACATAGATTTCATTGCTGAGTGATATTGCATTGTACCTAAGTACCACAACTGCTTTATCCATTTTTCACTTTCTGCGATATTGAACTTGTACCATAAACGAGGTTCTTGTAAACATAGCTGTCCCAAACTTTTGGGTGGCTGTGTCTTTTTGATTTTAATTTCCCTAAGCTATAGGACCATAAGTGGAATTGCCCTCGGCTCTGTTGCTTTGTTTTTTAGATGTTTCAGGAAACACCATACACTTCTCCCTAGTGGCTGTTGGCAAATTACATCCCACCCATCAGCATAACAAGGCTCCCAGTTCTCCATGGCCTGTCCTGCCTTTCTGGATTTTACACTTTTTTCAGATGGCCCTTTTGACCGGGGTGAAGTGAGACTTCATTGTAGTGCAGATTTCCTTTACAAGCTTGCTTGCTTCGCCAAAAAGGGCGTATGCGTTTTTTCCTGAATATATTCAGTAAAAACCGCATACGCCCTTTTTGGCCAAGTGCATGATTGTCGATGTTCTGCCTCTTTTCCTATGCTTTAAATGCAATTCCAGTCTACCTCCTGAAATCGGTGTCCTGCAATTCTGCCCTGCTTTCAAGTCCTCTTGGCAACCTTATTTCAGTATATTTTTGGACGATAGCTGTCATTTATAAGTCTGCAGGTTTGTGAATTACAGTGCCCCTGAGCTCCTTTCTTCAACTCGCTTTCTTGTGAGCTGGCCGCAACACCGCAGGATTGCTTCAGGCCCTAATCTGGTTCCGGCACGGCACGCTGAGCCTTTGGTTAATTCCTCTTCCTGGTGGGAAATGAGAGTTAAATTTGCCCGTCCAGACACCTCCATCTTGTCTCTCATTGGTTCTCCCTATTCCTGTTCATCTTCCGCAGAAATTGCAAACTGGGCCAAACAGGAGTTTAAAGTCACTGACTTTCCAAATAGGGAGAGTGTTAGTAAAGCGTCTGGAATGTTGCACCCGAGTACCAGGGGACGAACACTGAAACATATTGGAACACGTCTCCCTATCACACGGTTGATCATACTCTGGGTTCCACATGCGTGTTTTAGCTGAAGGAAGAATCCCTTAAACCTGGAGAGTTGAGATCCGTGGAATGGGTACCATGCAATATGACTTCAAAGGGTCTTCATTTGCTCACCGAACCTCTCCAATCCTATCACTGCTGCTTTTATGCCCCTGTACACATGCTTGATACTCATTCGCAGACATAACAATCCATAGGTTTTAAGATACTTACTAGTCAGGTACATTCTTAGGCGTTTAATATGGGGTGTTGAGTCCATTTCGTTGAGCAAGGAGTATCTCTTGTCTGTTCCATATTTGGCTTAAGGAACATTATCTGTGCTCATTTCAATCGCTGGTTTTATGCAGCACCCCAACTCACCTTTCCCCTTAAGCAAGCATAAGTTGGTTTTCTAAATTTGAGACCCTCTTCTGTTTTGTAATTCAGTTCCTTTGTAGCAAGTTTACATTCCGTGTATTAGTGATATCTTATGATGTTTCTTTTTCTGTGTGACTTATTTCAGTTAGAATCATCATACCTGAATCCACTCATTATGCTGCTACGGGCCTGATGACATAGATGTCATTGCTGAGTGATATTGCATTGTACGTATGTACCACAACTTCTTTATCCATTTTTCGCTTTCTGCAATATTGAACTTGTCCCGTAAACGAGGTTCTTGTAAACAGAGCGGTCCCAAACTTTGGGGTGGCTGTGTCTTTTTGATTTTAATTTCCCTAAGCTATAGCACCATAAGTGGAAGTGCCCTAGGCTCTGTTGCTTTGTTTTTTAGATGTTTCAGGAAACACCATACACTTCTCCCGAGTGGCTGTTGGCAATTTACATCCCACTCATCAGCATAACCAGGCTCCCAGTTCTCCATGGCCTGTACTGCCTTTCTGGATTTTACACTTTTTTCAGATGGCCCTTTTTACCAGGGGGAAGTGAGACTTCATTGTAGTGCAGATTTCCTTTGCAAGCTTGCTTGGTTGGCCAAAAAGTGTGTATGCATTTTTTCCTGAATATATTCAGGAAAAAACGCATACGCACTTTTTGGCCAAGTGCATCATTGTCGACGTTCTGCCTCTTTTCCTATGCTTTAAATGCAATTCCAGTCTACCTCCTGAAATCGGTTTCCTGCAATTCTACCCCGCTTTCAAGTCCTCTTGGCAGCCTTACTTCAGTATATTTTTGGACGATAGCTGTCATTTATAACTCTGCAGGTTTGTGAATTACAGTGCCCCTGAGCTCCTTTCTTCAACTCGCTTTCTTGTGAGCTGGCCGCAACACCGCAGGATTGCTTCAGGCCCTAATCTGGTTCCGGCATGGCACGCTGAGCCTTTGGTTAATTCCTCTTCCTGGTGGGAAATGAGAGTTAAATGTGCCCGTCCAGACACCTCCAGCTAGTCTCTCTTTGGTTCTCCCTATTCCTGTTCATCTTCCACAGAAATTGCAAACTGGGCCAAACAGGAGGTTAAAGGCACTGACTCTCCAAGTCGGGAGATTGTTAGTAAAGTGTCTGGAATGTTGCACCCGAGTACCAGGGGAGAAAACTGAGACATATTGGAACACGTCTCCCGATCACACAGTTGATCATACCCTGGATTCCACATGCATGTTTTAGCTGAAGGAAGAATCCCTTAAACCTGGAGAGTTGAGACCCGTGGAATGGGTACCATGCAATATGACTTCAAAGGGTCTTCATTTGCTCACTGAACCTCTCCAATCCTATCACTGCTGCGTTTATGCCCCTGTACACACGCTTGATTCTCTTTCGCAGACATAGCAATCCATAGGTTTTAAGATACTTACTAGTCAGGTACATTCTTAGGCGTTTAATATGGGGTGTTGAGTCCATTTCGTTGATCAAGGAGTAGCTCTTGTCTATTACACATTTGGCTTAAGGAACTTTATCTGTGATCATTTAAATCTCTGGTTTTATGCACCACCCCTACTCACCTTTCCCCTTAAGCAAGCATAAGTTGGTTTTCTAAATTTGAGACCCTCTTCTCTTTGGTAATCCAGTTCCTGTGTAGCCAAGATTACATTCCGTGTATTAGTGATATCTTATGATGTTTCTTTTTCTGTGTGACTTATTTCAGTTAGAATCATCATACCTGAATCCACTCATTATTTTCTACGGGCCTGATGACATAGATGTCATTGCTGTGTGATATTGCATTGTACGTAAGTACCACAACTTCTTTATCCATTTTTCGCTTTCTGCAATATTGAACTTGTCCCGTAAACGAGGTTCTTGTAAACAGAGCTGTCCCAAACTTTGGGGTGGCTGTGTCTTTTTAATTTTAATTTCCCTAAGCTATAGCACCATAAGTGGAAGTGCCCTAGGCTCTGTTGCTTTGTTTTTTAGATGTTTCAGGAAACACCATACACTTCTCCCGAGTGGCTGTTGGCAATTTACATCCCACCCATCAGCATAACAATGCTCCCAGTTCTCCATTGCCTGTCCTGCCTTTCTGGATTTTACACTTTTTTCAGATGGCCCTTTTGACTGGGGGGAAGTGAGACTTCATTGTAGTGCAGATTTCCTTTGCAAGCTTGCTTGGTTGGCCAAAAAGGGCGTATGCGTTTTTTCCTGAATATATTCAGGAAAAAACGCATACGCCCTTTTTGGCCAAGTGCATCATTGTCGTCGTTCTGCCTCTTTTCCTATGCTTTAAATGCAATTCCTGTCTACCTCCTGAAATCGGTTTCCTGCAATTCTGCCTTGCTTTCAATGCCTCTTCATAGCCTTACCTCAATATAGTTTTTGAAAATAGTTGGCCTTTATAACTCTGCACGTTTTTGAATTGCAGTGGCCCTTAGCTCCATTTTTCAGCTCATATTTTTGTGATCTTGCCTCATAACCACAGGATTCCTTCAGGCCCTATTCTTCTTCTGGGGCACCTTGCTGTGCCTTTGGTTTATTCTTCTTACTGATGTGAAATTAGAGTGACATGTGCCCATTGAAACCGCTACAGCTTGTTTCTCACTGGTTCCCCCTATTCCCATTCATCCTCCGCACTAACTGCAGACTGTGCGATACCAGAACTTAAAGGCATTGACTCTCCATGTGAGGATGTTGTTAGTAAAGCGGCTGGAATGTCGATCCGGAGCCCCAGGAGAGGAAAAATGAGGTGCGTTTTAGAAACCTTTCCCGATCATATGGTATACCAGTCGCTGGGTTTCCCAAGCATGGTTTAGCTGTAGGAAGATTCCCTTCAACCTGGATTGTTGGGACCCTTGGAATGAGTAGCATGAAGTATTGCATTAAACTTTTGGCAGTTGCTCACCAAAACTCACCAATCCTCTCAGCCCCAAGTGTCCAGCCTTATGTGTTATCCAGCTGTGGGTTTATATGTGGTCAATCCAGGTTGCATCACAGCCCCTGAGCAAATTTTGTAAGAATTTTTCTCTCTTTCATTGTTTCTGCGTTTTGTTTTTAAAATTTATTTCTATAATGGGGTTTAGCTCATTTTCACTGCTGTGTTTGTGCCGCTCTGCACACACTTGATTCCCTTATGGAGATATATCAATACATGGATTTTAAGATTCTTATTACTCAGATATATTTCTCTGCGGTTTATAAGGTGTGTTGAGGCCAGTTCATTGAGCAAGGTGTAGATCTTGTCTAATATCTATTTGGTTTATTGAACGGTATCTGTGCTAATTTCAAACTCTGCTTTTATGCATCACCCCACCTCTCCTTTCCCCTTAAGCTGACATAAGTGTGTTTTCTAAATGTGAGACACTGTTCTGTTCTGTAATTCATTTCTTGTGCAGCCATATTTACCCTCCCTCTATAAGTGATATCTTATGATATGTTTCTTTTTCTGTTTGACTTATTTCAAGTAGTATTATCGGACCTAAATCCACTCTTTATCCTTCTACTAGCCTTATTACATTGATTTCATGGTGAAGAGATATTCCATTGTACATAAGTACCACATCTTCTTTATCCATTGTTCTCTTTCCTGGGATATTTAAGGTGTACTGAAGTTGAGGTTCTTGTAAACAGAGTAGCCCTAAACTGTGGTGTGCTTGTGTCTTGTTGATTTTTAGACTTCCCTAGATATATTCCCATGATTGGAAGTGTCCTATGCTCTGTAGCTCTGTTTTTTAGATGATTTAGGAACCACCATACACTTCTCCAGAGTGGCTCTCGGCAGTTCACACACTGCCCATCAGCGTATAAAGGCTCCCTGTTCTCCATGGCCTGTCCTGCATTTCTGGTTTTTACAATTTTTTAGGATGGCCCTTTTGACCGGTGGGAAATGAGACTTCTTTGTTGTGCACATTTGCATTGCTTGCTTGCTTCGTTGCCCATAAAGTGCGTATGCGTTTTTTCCTGGATATAATCAGGAAAAACGCATACGCCCTTTTGGGCCAACTGCATCATTGTCGAAATTCTGCCGCTTTTCATGTGCTTTAAAGACGAGTCCAATCTATCTCTTGAAATCTGTTTCTTGCAATTCTGTCTTGCATTCAGATCCTCTTCTTTGCCTTACCTCAACATAGGTTTGGACGTTAGTTTTCATTTATAACTCTGCAGGTTTGTGAATTGCAGTGACCCTGAGCTCCATTTTTTAAGTTGCTCTTTTGAGAGCTGGCCTCAAACCCGCAGGATTGCTTCAGGCCCTATTTTGGCTCCGGCGAGGCGGGCTGAGCCTTTTTTCAATTCTTATTCTTAATGGGAAATTAGAGTGATATGTGCCCGTCCAAACCCCTACAACTATTCTCTCATTGGTTCCCCCTCTTCCCGTTCATCCTCCTCACAATTTGCAAAATGTGTGAAACAGAAGTTGAAATGTGCTGATTCTCCAAGTGGGGAGATTCTAAGTAACGTGGCTGGAATGGTGAACAGGAGCACCAGGAGAGGATAAATGAGCTGCATTTTAGACACATCTCCCGATCACATGGTGTACAGTCCTCTGGGTTTTCCATGCATGTTTTAGCTGTAGGAAGATCCCTTGAACCTGCAGATTTGGGACCCATTGAATGGGTACCAGGTAGTATTACTTTAAAGGGTGTGCATTTCCTCACCCAACCTCACATTTCTCTTAGTGCAAACAGTTTCCAGCCTTATGTCTCATCCTGCTGTGGGTCTAGATGTGTTCAATCCATGTTGCATCACCGTCCCTGAGGAAAAGTTGTAAGAGGTTTTCTCTGTCTCTCTGTCGTTTATTTTTTTCAATTTGTTACTATATTGGTTACAGCTGATTTTCAAAGCTCTGTTTCTTGCTGCTGTACATCCACTTGATTCACGTACAGAGAGACATCAGTAAATTCTTTTTCAGATTCTTACCAGTCGTATATATTCTTTTCCGGTGACTTGAGTGTGCTGAGTGCAGTTCTTTTAGCTACCGTGTAGGCTTTGTTGATTATCAGTTTGGTATTTGGAATGGTATCTTTGCTAATTTCAACCTCCTGGATGATGCCTCACCCCTCCCCACCTTTCCCGTTTAGCAGCCTTATGCGTGTTTCCTACATATTTGACTATGTTTTTGTTTTGTAATTTATTTCATGTGTAGCCATTTTGGATTCCACCTTTAAGTGATATCTTATGATATGTGTTTTTTTCTTTTTGAATTATGTCACTTAGAATGATCATACGTAACTCCTCCGGAGTTGTTACAACTGGCCATAGTTCATTGATTTCCAGGCTGAATAATATTCCACTCTACCTAAGTACCACATCTCTATCCATTTTTTCTCTCCAGAGACATTTAAGTTATATCCTAGTCGAGGATCTTTTAAACAGAGAGGGGGTAAACATTGGGGTGCCTGTGTCCTCTCGATTTTTGTTTTTCCCAAGATATACGCCCATGAGTGCAAGTGCCCTATGCTCTGTAGCTCATTTTTTAGATGCTTTAGTAAACACAATACACTTCTCCAGAATGGCCGTTGGCAATATACATTTCCACTATAAGTCTCACAGGGCTCCCTCTTCTCCTTGCCCTGTCCTGCATTTCTGTTGTTTACGCTTTATGAGGATGGCTCTTCTGACTGATGCGAAGTGATATCTTTTGTAGTATTGACTTCCAGTGCCCACCTGTTTGCTTGGCTAAAAAAGTGTATGCCCTTTTCTTGAATATATACAGAAAAAAACGCATACACCCTTTTTGGCCAACTGCAATGTTGGCAATGTTCAGCTCCTTTTCTCGTGCTTAATGGCGAGTCCTTTCTACCTCCTCAGATCCCTTTCCTGCCATTCTCCCTTGCTTACAAGTCCTTTTCTCTGACTTTCCTCAAGACATTTTTCAGTGATGGATATTTTCAACTCTGCAGTTTCATGAATTTTACTGCCCCTGAGTTCCATTGTTCAACTTGTGTTTATGGGAACTGGCCACAAAGCAGCGGGATTTCCTCAAGCCCTATACTGTTTCCATGGGCAACCCTAGCCTTTGGTCAATTCGTCTTCCTGATTGGAAATTAGAGTGACATGTGCCTGTCTGAACACCTAGGACTTGTCTCTCATTGTTCCTCATCCTTCCGCTTCATCCTCTGGACAAATTCCAAACTGTACGCAACAGGATGTTGACAGTGCTGACATCTCCAAGTGGGGAGACTGTTAGTAAAGACGCTGGAGGGGTGAACCCGAGCACCAGGAGATGAGGAGATGAGATGCCTTTTCCAAACTCTTCCCGATCAGACGGTATACCATCCTCTGGGTGTGACAGACATGTTTTAGCAGTAGGAAGAGTCCCATTCATGTAAGGAGAACACCAGGGCTTTTTCAAAATCAGTGTCTGCCCGAAACCCAAACTGGGGAATTTTTTAAGCTACGGCTACACATATGTTCATTAAGGGCCTGGGGAAGTAGGCAGAGTCCAAACTTTAGATGATTGAAGTCTTCAGGGTCAGAAGCACTCACCACCAGCTTCCCTTAGGTTACACTTTAACTGTCATTGATAGATGACAATGACAATAAAAATATCTATTCTTTTCCAGATTATTTCCCCTTATAGCTTATTGCAAAATGTTGAGTGTAGTTCCCTGTGCTATACAGTAGTTCCTTGTTGATGATCTATTTTATACATAGCAGTGTGTATGTGTTAATCCCAAACTGTTAATTTATCCCTCCTCCCACCTTTCCCCTTTGGTAATAATAAATTATAAGATTTTATACTTCTCAGAAATGGGGGAGCTGAAAGAGAGGTATCATTTTCAATGGAAAAGCATTTAAAACAAGATTGAAGCTTTAACCAAGATTATTAGATGTACATCCTTGGAAAGAAATCACTTCGTTTCTCTAATATTGACCTGACAAATAAGACAAACCTTTTCACTGAACTTGCTTATAATAAAGTGATGGAAATATCAAATGGAAGTGTTAGAAACATCTTATTTTACCCGAGCCTTATACACTGTTCTATGTTAACTACAGTTTGGCTCACACATCTGTTCATTGAGGTTACAATAGTCTCAATTTCTGTTACTGATCCTCCAGAGTGGACCCCAACAAGTGTCCCCCTGCCCAGTGTCATTGGGGCCAACAGATCGAGACTGAGTTTGGTTCACAAGCAAAGGAAACTTTATATTTTGATCAGAGAATGGAGAGGTGAGAGCATGCACTACCCCGTGGGCTGTGGGCTGGGCTGTTGTGTAGAGATCCTGTCAGAGTCAGTGGGAGGGAGGGGGCGGAGCTCTCGAGGGCCGGGTTGGCTGCAGCTCAGGCTCTATATCGCGGAGTCTGCACTGGGCCCCAGGAGCTGAGGTGTCGTCCCAGCCATTCTGCACTAGGAAATCTGGTCTGAAGTGCCGGGTGTGGAACCTCTGCATGCGGGACCCTAGGAGCACATGAAATTAGACAAAGCACAAAGGATAAAAAAGGTTAGACTTGACTTTATTGCCCAGATTCTATTTTTATCTCCCAGGGATTTTTAATGGGCTTTGCTGGGGACAAACACCTCCTCTGCCTTTTGTCCCGTTCCTCATTCTTGGAGTGCTGAGGGTGCAGACCCTTCTTCTGTAACTGCTGAGTGCTGAGTTGGGAGCCCTCATACCCGGGGGCGAGGGTCAGAGCTTCTCCCCAGCAGCCTCCAGGTGACGTTGATTGTCCCCAGGCCCCCTGCCTCCCTGCTCGTCCACCTGAGCACCAGCATTGGAAGTGTTATAGATTCTAATGACCTTTAAGGGTCCAGGAAAGAGATGTGCAGAGACGCTGTGGGGGCCGGTTTCACCCCGCCCCACATTTGTTCGGCCACCTTAGGCTGACCGTTTCTGCCAGCCTAGATGCTCTGACCAGTAGTCTGCGCTTTCTTCAATTAGGCTCCTGAATTAACGTACAAACAGCACCAGGTGTCAGAGCCCTGCCTGCTCAACTCCCAGACAGTCCAGGGTCAGTGGTGATCAAGGACCATGATGGCCACTGAGCCAACAGCCTTTTGAAGTAAACAGGAGTCCAGCTGGTCTTATTGGCCACCATCATCACGGTGTCTGTAGGCTTTTCTATGGTGACAGTGTGATATACGGTTCCCCCGCCAAGATTATTAGCTCCCCTCTGGGTAAGCAGTAGTCTACTCTTTTGGGACACACTCTTGTTGTTTTATGAGAGAAACTCCAGGTCAAGTGATGTTCACACGAGTCGTCATGGTGCCCTGTTGCCCCCGGTTATCTCTCTGGATGTTGGAGTTGGAGGGCCTCCTCACTCGAGGTTGGTGTGCCCACGGAGCGAACCCTGCAACTTCAGGGCATGGTTGGTGGTTAGGATCACCACGTGGGGTCCTTTTCCCTTAGGAGGGAGGTGGCCTTTTGGGCTGCTGATTTCCAGGTTTTTAGATACCGCCAGTATCTTGGCCAGATGTGGCAGTGGGCCAAGCCCCTTGGTGCCCGTAGTTTATCCTACCTGGATGGCATTCTTGCATTGTTCCATTTCAAGTGGTCCCAGTTTTTGCACTAATTCTCCAATGGCGATTCACCTTTCACCGGGAATGTAAAGGTCAAAGGGTTTAGCTAAATTAGGGAGTTCCAGGGCAAGGGTCTGAATTGACTGCTCTTTCCATTCTTGAAAGGCCACTTCTGGATTCTATTCAAAAGGATCATCATCTTTTCCTTTCAGTGTTTCATATAGAGGCCCAGCTAGTAGACTGTAGTTAGGGATCCAGAAGCAGCAAACCCTGGCCTCCCCAGGAACCCCTAAGCTGTCTTCTAGTTTTAGAAAGGGGTAAGGCTGAAAATGGTTTCTTCCCTTTCCTGGGATGGGCTTCTCCGACCTTCTGTGAGAACGAAGCCCAGGCAGGTCACTGCAGTCTGTGATATTTGAGCTTTTTCTTGGACAACTTCTATCCTTTATTGGCTTGGTAGTTCAGAGGCCTCCTTAGTAGGGCTGGCGATCAGAATGTCGTCTGCGTACTGAAGGAGGGTTTCCTTTCCCAGAGGTAGAACTTTTAGGTCTTTAGCTAAGCTTTCCCCAAAGATGGTGTGGGAATTTTTGCACCCTTGGGGCAAGACGGCCCGGAAGTATTGTTTTAGTTGTATGTTGAGTCCTGCCACTCACAAGCCAAAATTTCTTGTGACTCTGGGACTAATGGAATACAAAAGAAGGCATCATTGAAGACTAATACAGAATACCATGTCCTGGTGGTTGGTAGAATGACCAGCAGGGTGTAGGAATTAGGAGCAGCTGGAGGTATATCCTCGGTGGCTTCACTGACTGTCCTGACATCCTTTACCAGGTCCCCAGCAGCCCATGGGGCTCTCGTGGTCAGACCAATCCCAGAATATGGAGCTCACCTGGGCAGGTACCCCACCCCCACCCCAGCCCACGGGGCTCTCGTGGTCAGGCCCCTCCCAGGATACAGAGCTACCCTTGCAGGTACCGTGGCAGGGCTGGGCACACAGGAACCGTGCACATAGCCCTCATTGCAGAGCACCCCCAGCTCACCTGTCGCTCAGAGCTGACACAGAGCACCTCAGAGCAGGACTTGAACTAACAAACAGCAGCTGCGACAGGTCTGTGACCCTGGGCATCACTCTGTGCGGCCTCCCTCCACCTGGTCTTCCAGAGACTTCCACTGCACCCGGGGCACCAGGCCTCTGTCTCCAACCACCACCCACCCCTCCTCTCCCTGACTCCTGGGTTCCTCTCATTAGGAGAGGGTTTTCTTGAAGTTGTCTCCCACTCATGGGCCAGATAAAATGATTAGAAAACAAGCCAAAGCTGCAGCCCCTTGTCTATCCTGACTCTCAGGAGCCCACACCTGTTCCTTGGACCTGGCCGGTTCAGCAAGTTCCATTTTCTGCAACTGTGAGCCCCTGAGGGATGATGATTGGCTGACCTGGGCAGCCTTACCGTGCCGGCCAGCCCTCCCCAGGTGTGCCTGGGTTGAGATCAATATAAATACCACTCCAGGCAGCAAGAGGCCCTGCAGCCGTGCCTGACGCCATTTTCTCTGCCCTGTCAGCAGTCTCGGGGCTGGGCTGGTGGGAGGGAGTGAGAGGCCATGGCTTTGTGGGTGGCCCAGTGTGAGTGGGGCTCTGCTGGACTTTCTGCAGCAGTTGCCAGGCTGCCACCTGCTAAAGAAGAGGATGTGTCACCCATACCTGCTGCTGGAATATCTCCCTGGGCAGAGGTGAGGAAGGAAAAAAGCAGTGGGGGCAGGGACAGGACGGGTATCTCAGGCAGGGAAATGGAAATCTTCCAGAAGAGCACCCAGGGCCAGGACCATCCTGGCTGGCCTGCAGGCACCAAGTCGGCCGGTATGCTGTCACTCGTGTGGCTCTATGGCCCTTCCTCTAGGCTTTCAAGTCCTTGTATATATTCAGGTGTTTTACCTGGGACGGGTGGGAATAGTTCAGCAGCAACTGGCCTGGGGCTCAGCTCACGTTTACTCACAGATGCCTCGGCACGGTGCCCCAGCTTTGCAATGAGGACGCTTGTTGCATGGGGGCTGCTGGCTGAATGGGAGACGATTCCCCACCACTGACCAACTTCAGAATTGTTTACAACTGGAGCAAGTGCCCTGATACGGTTTTCCTCTGTGGAACTGGTGGGTTCTGTGTTTTTTTTCTCTTTTTCGTTTTTGGTTCAAGGTAGATTTTATTCCTCTTTTTTGTATTTACAGATAAAAGCATAGAAATAATTTATTCATATAAATACATGTATGTGAAGGGAATAATTGTTTTTTCTGTTTTATTTTTTTAATTTTATTTCTTTTTAATTTTGAATTTTATTTTATATTTTTATACAGCAGGTTCTTATTGGTTATCTATTTTATACATATAAATGTATACATGCCAATCCCAGTCTCTCAACTCCTCCCACCACCAACCCCCCCAACAGCTTTCCCCCCTTGTTGTCCATACGTTTGTTGTCTACATCTGTTGCTCTATTTATGCCTTGCAAAATGGTTAATCTGTACAGTTTTTCTAGGTTCCACATATATGCATGAATATACAAGATTTGTTTTTCTCTTTCTGACTTACTTCACTCTGTATGACAGTCTCTAGATCCATCGACGTCTCTACAAATGACTAATTTCATTCCTTTTCATGGCTTAGTAATATTCCATTTTATATATGTACCACTGCTTTATGCATTCGTCTGTCTGTGGGCATTTAGGTTGCTTCCATTACCTCGATATTGTAAAGAGTGATACAATGAACATTGCGGTGAATGTCTCTTTTTGATTTATGGTTTTGTCTGGGTATATGTCCAGAACTGGGATTGCTGTATCATATGGTAATTCTACTGTTAGTTTCTTAAGAAACTCCATATTGTTCTCCATAGTGACTGTATCAATTTATATTCCCAACAATAGTGGAAGACGGTTCCTTTTCTCCACACATTTCCAGCATTTTTTGTTTGTAGATTTTCTGATGATGCCCATTCTACCAGGTGTGAGGTGATACCTCATTGTTGAGTCCATTTTGTTGAGCAAGGGGTAGGTCTTGTCTATTACATATTTAGCTTATGGAACGGGATCTGTGCTAATTTCAAACTCTGCTTTTATGCAGCACCACAACTCACCTTCCCCCTTAAGCAAGCATAAGTTGGTTTTCTAAACATGAGACCCTGTTCTGTTTTGTAATTCAGTTCATGTGTAACCAAGTTCACATTCCATGTATTAGTGATACCTTATGATGTTTCTCTTTCTGTGTGACTTTTTTCACTTAGAATCACCGTGCCTCAATCCACTCATTATGCTGGTACGGGCCTGGTGACATAGTTTTCATTGCTGAGAGGTATTCTGTTGTACGTAAGTACCGCAACTTCTTTATCAATTATTTGCTCTCTGGCATATTTAACTTGTGCTGAAGAAGAGGTTCCTGTAAAAGAGCCGTCCCAAATTTTGGGGTGGCTGTGTCTTTTTGATTTTAATTTCCCTAAGCTATAGGACCATAAGTGGAAGTGCCCTAGGCTCTGTTGCTTTGTTTTTTAGATGTTTCAGGAAACACCATACACTTCTCCCGAGTGGCTGTTGGCAATTTACATCCCGCCCATCAGCATAACAAGGCTCCCAGTTCTCCATGGCCTGTCCTGCCTTTCTGGATTTTACACTTTTTTCAGATGGCCCTTTTGACTGGGGGAAGTGAGACTTCATTGTAGTGCAGATTTCCTTCGCAAGCTTGCTTGGTTGGCCAAAAAGGGCGTATGCGTTTTCTCATGAATATATTCAGGAAAAAACGCATACGCCCTTTTTGGCCAAGTGCATCATTGTGGAGGTTCTGCCTCTTTTCCTATGCTTAAAATGCAATTCCAGTCTACCTCCTGAAATCGGGTTCCTGCAATTCTGCCCCGCTTTCAAGTCCTCTTTGCAGCCTTACTTCAGTATATTTTTGGATGATAGCTGTCATTTATAACTCTGCAGGTTTGTGAATTACAGTGCCCCTGAGCTCCTTTCTTCAACTCGCTTTCTTGTGAGCTGGCCGCAACACCGCAGGATTGCTTCAGGCCCTAATCTGGTTCCGGCACGGCACGCTGAGCCTTTGGTTAATTCCTCTTCCTGGTGGGAAATGAGAGTTAAATTTGCCCGTCCAGACACCTCCAGCTAGTCTCTCATTGGTTCTCCCTATTCCTGTTCATCTTCCGCAGAAATTGCAAACTGGGCCAAACAGGAGGTTAAAGGCACTGACTCTCCAAGTCGGGAGAGTGTTAGTGAAGCATCTGGAATGTTGCACCCAAGTACCAGGTGACAAGAAATGAGACATATTTGAACACGTCTCAGGATCACACGGTTGATCATACTCTGGGTTCCACATGCGTGTTTTAGCTGAAGGAAGAATCCCTTAAACCTGGAGAGTTGAGACCCGTGGAATGGGTACCATGCAATATGACTTCAGAGGGTCTTCATTTGCTCACCGAACCTCTCCAATCCTATCACTGCTGCGTTTATGCCCCTGTACACACGCTTGATTCTCTTTCAGAGACATAGCAGTCCATAGGTTTTAAGATACTTACTAGTCAGGTACATTCTTAGGCGTTTAATATGGGGTGTTGAGTCCATCTCGTTGAGCAAGGAGTAGCTCTTGTCTATTACATATTTGGCTTAAAGAACTTTATCTGTGCTCATTTGAATCTGTGTTTTTGTGCAGCACCCCAACTCACCTTTCCGCTTAAGCAAGCATAAGTTGGTTTTCTAAATTTGAGACCTTATTCTGTTTTGTAATTCAGTTCCTGTGTAGCAAGTTTACATTCCGTGTATTAGTGATATCTTATGATGTTTCTTTTTCTGTGTGACTTATTTCAGTTAGAATCCTCATACCTGAACCCACTCATTATGCTGCTACGGGCCTGATGAAATAGATTTCATTGCTGAGTGATATTGCATTGTACGTAAGTACCACAAATTCTTTATCCATTTTTCACTTTTTGCGATATTGAACTTGTACCGTAAACGAGGTTCTTGTAATCAGAGCCATCCCAAACTTTGGGGTGGCTGTGTCTTTTTGATTTTAATTTCCCTAAGCTATAGGACCATAAGTGGAAGTGCCCTAGGCTCTGTTGCTTTGTTTTTTAGATGTTTCAGGAAACACCATACACTTCTCCCGAGTGGCTGTTGGCAATTTACATCCCACCCATCAGCATAACAAGGCTCCCAGTTCTCCATGGCCTGTCCTGCCTTTCTGGATTTTACACTTTTTTCAGATGGCCCTTTTGACCTGGGGGAAGTGAGACTTCATTGTACTGCAGATTTCCTTTGCAAGCTTGCTTGGTTGGCCAAAAAGGGCGTATGCGTTTTCTCCTGAATATATTCAGGAAAAAACGCATACGCCCTTTTTGGCCAAGTGCATCATTGTGGACGTTCTGCCTCTTTTCCTATGCTTTAAATGGAATTCCAGTCTACCTCCTGAAATCGGGTTCCTGCAATTCTGCCCCGCTTTCAAGTCCTCTTGGCAGCCTTACTTCAGTATATTTTTGGACGATAGCTGTCATTTATAACTCTGCAGGTTTGTGAATTACAGTGCCCCTGAGCTCCTTTCTTCAACTCGCTTTCTTGTGAGCTGCCCGGAACACCACAGGATTGATTCAGGCCCTAATGTTGTTCCACCATGGTACGCTGAGCCTTTGGTTAATTCCTCTTCCTGGTCGGAAATGAGAGTTAAATTTGCCCGTCCAGACACTTCCAGCTAGTCTCTCATTGGTTCTCCCTATTCCTGTTCATCTTCCGCAGAAATTGCAAACTGGGCCAAACAGGAGGTTAAAGGCACTGACTCTCCAAGTCGGGAGAGTGTTAGTGAAGCATCTGGAATGTTGCACCCAAGTACCAGGTGACAAGAAATGAGACATATTTGAACACGTCTCAGGATCACACGGTTGATCATACTCTGGGTTCCACATGCGTGTTTTAGCTGAAGGAAGAATCCCTTAAACCTGGAGAGTTGAGACCCGTGGAATGGGTACCATGCAATATGACTTCAGAGGGTCTTCATTTGCTCACCGAACCTCTCCAATCCTATCACTGCTGCGTTTATGCCCCTGTACACACGCTTGATTCTCTTTCAGAGACATAGCAGTCCATAGGTTTTAAGATACTTACTAGTCAGGTACATTCTTAGGCGTTTAATATGGGGTGTTGAGTCCATCTCGTTGAGCAAGGAGTAGCTCTTGTCTATTACATATTTGGCTTAAAGTACTTTATCTGTGCTCATTTGAATCTGTGTTTTTGTGCAGCACCCCAACTCACCTTTCCGCTTAAGCAAGCATAAGTTGGTTTTCTAAATTTGAGACCTTATTCTGTTTTGTAATTCAGTTCCTGTGTAGCAAGTTTACATTCCGTGTATTAGTGATATCTTATGATGTTTCTTTTTCTGTGTGACTTATTTCAGTTAGAATCCTCATACCTGAACCCACTCATTATGCTGCTACGGGCCTGATGAAATAGATTTCATTGCTGAGTGATATTGCATTGTACGTAAGTACCACAAATTCTTTATCCATTTTTCACTTTTTGCGATATTGAACTTGTACCGTAAACGAGGTTCTTGTAATCAGAGCCATCCCAAACATTGGGGTGGCTGTGTCTTTTTGATTTTAATTTCCCTAAGCTATAGGACCATAAGTGGAAGTGCCCTAGGCTCTGTTGCTTTGTTTTTTAGATGTTTCAGGAAACACCATACACTTCTCCAGAGTGGCTGTTGGCAATTTACATCCCACCCATCAGCATAACAAGGCTCCCAGTTCTCCATGGCCTGTCCTGCCTTTCTGGATTTTACACTTTTTTCAGATGGCCCTTTTGACCTGGGGGAAGTGAGACTTCATTGTACTGCAGATTTCCTTTGCAAGCTTGCTTGGTTGGCCAAAAAGGGCGTATGCGTTTTCTCTTGAATATATTCAGGAAAAAACGCATACGCCCTTTTTGGCCAAGTGCATCATTGTGGACGTTCTGCCTCTTTTCCTATGCTTTAAATGCAATTCCAGTCTACCTCCTGAAATCGGGTTCCTGCAATTCTGCCCCGCTTTCAAGTCCTCTTGGCAGCCTTACTTCAGTATATTTTTGGACGATAGCTGTCATTTATAACTCTGCAGGTTTGTGAATTACAGTGCCCCTGAGCTCCTTTCTTCAACTCGCTTTCTTGTGAGCTGCCCGGAACACCACAGGATTGATTCAGGCCCTAATCTTGTTCCGCCATGGCACGCTGAGCCTTTGGTTAATTCCTCTTCCTGGTCGGAAATGAGAGTTAAATTTGCCCGTCCAGACACTTCCAGCTAGTCTCTCATTGGTTCTCCCTATTCCTGTTCATCTTCCGCAGAAATTGCAAACTGGGCCAAACAGGAGGTTAAAGGCACTGACTCTCCAAGTCGGGAGAGTGTTAGTGAAGCATCTGGAATGTTGCACCCAAGTACCAGGTGACAAGAAATGAGACATATTTGAACACGTCTCAGGATCACACGGTTGATCATACTCTGGGTTCCACATGCGTGTTTTAGCTGAAGGAAGAATCCCTTAAAACTGGAGAGTTGAGACCCGTGGAATGGGTACCATGCAATATGACTTCAAAGGGTCTTCATTTGCTCACCGAACCTCTCCAATCCTATCACTGCTGCGTTTATGCCCCTGTACACACGCTTGATTCTCTTTCGGAGACATAGCAATCCATAGGTTTTAAGATACTTACTAGTCAGTTACATACTTAGCCGTTTAATATGGGGTGTTGAGTCCATCTCGTTGAGCAAGGAGTAGCTCTTGTCTATTACATATTTGGCTTAAGGAACTTTATCTGTGCTCATTTCAATATGTGTTTTTGTGCAGCACCCCAACTCACTTTTCCCCTTAAGCAAGCATAAGTTGGTTTTCTAAATTTGACACCTTATTCTGTTTTGTAATTCAGTTACTGTGTAGCAAGTTTACATTCCGTGTATTAGTGATATCTTATGATGTTTCTTTTTCTCTGTGACTTATTTCAGTTAGAATCATCATAACTGAATCCACACATTATCCTGCTATGGGCCTGATGAAATAGATTTCATTGCTGAGTGATATTGCGTTGTACGTAAGTACCACAACTTCTTTATCCATTTTTCACTTTCTGCGATATTGAACTTGTACCGTAAACGAGGTTCTTGTAAACAGAGCCATCCCATACTTTGGGGTGGCTGTGTCTTTTTGGTTTTAATTTCCCTAAGCTATAGGACTATAAGTGGAAGTGCCCTAGGCTCTGTTGCTTTGTTTCTTAGAACTTTCAGGAAACACCATACACTTCTCCCAAGTGGCTGTTGGCAATTTACATCCCGCCCATCAGCATAACAAGGCTCCAAGTTCTCCATGGCCAGTCCTGCCTTTCTGTATTTTACACATTTTTCAGATCGCCCTTGTGACCCGGGGGAAGTGAGACTTCATTTTAGTGCAGATTTCCTTTGCAAGCATGCTTAGTTGGCCAAAAAGCGCGTATGCATTTTTTCCTGAATATATTCAGGAAAAAATGCATACGCCCTTTTAGGCCAAGTGCATCATTGTGGACGTTCTGCCTCTTTTCCTATGCTTTAAATGCAATTCCAGTCTACTTCCTGAAATCGGTTTCCTGCAATTCTGCGCAGCTTTCAAGTACTCTTGGCAGCCTTACTTCAGTATATTTTTGGACGATAGCTGTCATTTATAACTCTGCAGGTTTGTGAATTACAGTGCCCCGAGCTCCTTTCTTCAACTCGCTTTCTTGTGAGCTGGCCGCAACACCACAGGATTGCTTCAGGCCCTAATCTTGTTCCGGCACGGCACGCTGAGCCTTTGGTTAATTCCACTTCCTGGTGGGAAATGAGAGTTAAATTTGCCCGTCCAGGCACCTCCAGCTAGTCTCTCATTGGTCCTCCCTATTCCTGTTCATCTTCCGCAGAAATTGCAAACTGGGCCAAACAGGACGTTAAAGGCACTGACTCTCCAAGTCGGGAGAGTGTTAGTAAAGCGTCTGGAATGTTGTACCCGAGTACCAGGGGACGAGAACTGAGACATATTGGAACACGTCTCCCGATCACACGGTTGATGATACTCTGGGTTCCACATGCATGTTTCAGCTGAAGGAAGAATCCCTTAAACCTGGAGAGTTGAGACCCGTGGAATGGGTACCATGCAATATGACTTCAAAGGGTCTTCATTTGCTCACCGAACCTCTCCAATCCTATCACTGCTGCGTTTATGCCCCTGTACACATGCTTGATTCACTTTCGGAGACATGGCAATCCATAGGTTTTAAGATACTTACTAGTCAGGTACATTCTTAGGCGTTTAATATGGGGTTTTGAGTCCATTTCGTTGAGCAAGGAGTAGCTCTTGTCTATTCCATATTTGGCTTAAGGAACTTTATCTGTGCTCATTTCAATCTCTGGTTTTATGCAGCACCCCAACTCACCTTTCCCCTTAAGCAAGCATAAGTTGGTTTTCTAAATTTGAGACCCTGTTCTCTTTTGTAATCCAGTTCCTGTGTAGCCAAGTTTACATACCGTGTATTAGTGATATCTTATGATGTTTCTTTTTCTGTGTGAGTTATTTCAGTTAGAATCATCATACCTGAATCCACTCAATATGCTGCTACGGGCCTCATGACATAGATTTCATTGCTGAGTGATATTGCATTGTACGTAAGTACCACAACTTCTTTATCCATTTTTCGCTTTCTGCGCTATTGAACTTGTACAGTAAACGAGGTTCTTGTAAACACAGCCGTCCAAAACTTTGGGGTGGCTGTGTCTTTTTTATTTTAATTTCCCTAAGCTATAGCACCATAAGTGGAAGTGCCCTAGGCTCTGTTGCTTTGTTTTTTAGATGTTTCAGGAAACACCATACACTTCTCCCGAGTGGCTCTTGGCAATGTACATCCCGCCCATCAGCATAACAAGGCTCCCAGTTCTCCATGGCCTGTCCTGCCTTTCTGGATTTTACACTTTTTTCAGATGGCCCTTTTGACCGGGGGGAAGTGAGACTTCATTGTAGTGCAGATTTCTTTTGCAAGCTTGCTTGGTTGGCCAAAAAGGGCGTATGCGTTTTTTCCTGAATATATTCAGGAAAAAATGCATACGCACTTTTTGGCCAAGTGCATCATTGTCGACGTTCTGCCTCTTTTCCTATGCTTTAAATGCAATTCCAGTCTACCTCCTGAAATCGGTTTCCTGCAATTATGCCCCGCTTTCAAGTCCTCTTGGCAGCCTTACTTCAGTATAATTTTGGACGATAGCTGTCATTTATAACTCTGCAGGTTTGTGAATTACAGTGCCCCTGAGCTCCTTTCTTCAACTCGCTTTCTTGTGAGCTGGCCACAACACTGCAGGATTGCTTCAGGCCCTAATCTGGTTCCGGCACGGCACGCTGAGCCTTTGGTTAATTCCTCTTCCTGGTGGGAAATGAGAGTTAAATTTGCCCGTCCAGACAATTCCAGCTAGTCTCTCATTGTTTCTCCCTATTCCTGTTCATCTTCCGCAGAAATTGCAACCTGGGCCAAACAGGAGGTTAAAGGCCCTGACTCTCCAAGTCGGGAGAGTGTTAGTAAAGCATCTGGAATGTTGCACCCGAGTACCAGGGGACGAGAACTGAGACATATTGGAACACGTCTCCCGATCACACGGTTGATCATACTCTGTGTTCCACATGCATGCTTTAGCTGAAGGAAGAATCCCTTAAACCTGGAGAGTTGAAACCCGTGGAATGTGTACCATGCAATATGATTTCAAACGGTCTTCATTTGCTCACCGAACCTCTGCAATCCTATCACTGCTGCGTTTATGCCCCTGTACACACGCTTGATTCTCTTTCGGAGACATAGTGATCCATAGGTTTTAAGATACTTACTAGTCAGGTACATTCTTAGGCGTTTAATATGGGGTGTTGAGTCCATTTCGTTGAGCAAGGAGTAGCTCTTGTCTATTCCATATTTGGCTTAAGGAACTTTATCTGTGCTCATTTCAATCTCTGGTTTTATGCAGCACCCCAACACACCTTTCCCCTTAAGCAAGCATAAGTTGGTTTTCTAAATTTGAGACCCTGTTCTGTTTTGTAATCCAGTTCCTGTGTAGCCAAGTTTACATTCCGTGTATTAGTGATATCTTATGATGTTTCTTTTTCTGTGTGACTTATTTCAGTTAGAATCATCATACCTGAATCCACTCATTATGCTGCTATGGGCCTGATGACATAGATTTCATTGCTGAGTGATATTGCATTGTACGTAAGTACCACAACTTCTTTATCCATTTTTCACTTTCTGCGATATTGAACTTGTCCCGTAAACGAGTTTCTTGTAAACAGAGTCGTCCCAAACTTTGGGGTGGCTGTGTCTTTTTGATTTTAATTTCCCTAAGCTATAGGGCCATAAGTGGAAATGCCCTAGGCTCTGTTGCTTTGTTTCTTAGATGTTTCAGGAAACACCATACACTTCTCCCGAGTGGCTGTTGGCAATATACATCCTGCCCATCAGCATAACAAGGCTCCCAGTTCTCCATGGCCTGTGCTGCCTTTCTGGATTTTACACTTTTTTCAGATGGCCCTTTTGACCGGGGGGAAGTGAGACTTCATTGTAGTGCAGATTTCCTTTGCAAGCTTGCTTGGTTGGCCAAAAAGTGCGTATGCGTTTTTTCCTGAATATATTCAGGAAAAAACGCATACGCCCTTTATGGCCAAGTGCATCATTGTCGACGTTCTGCCTCTTTTCCTATGCTTTAAATGCAATTCCAGTCTACCTCCTGAAATCGGTTTCTGCAATTCTGCCCCGCTTTCAAGTCCTCTTGGCAGCCTTACTTCAGTATATTTTTGGACGATAGCTGTCATTTATAACTCTGCAGGTTTGTGAATTACAGTGCCCCTGAGCTCCTTTCTTCAACTCGCTTTCTTGTGAGCTGGCCACAACACCGCAGGATTGCTTCAGGCCCTAATCTGGTTCCGGCACGGCATGCTGATCCTTTGGTTAATTCCTCTTCCTGGTGGGAAATGAGAGTTAAATTTGCCCGTCCAGACACCTCCAGCTAGTCTCTCATTGGTCCTCTCTATTCCTGTTCATCTTCCGCAGAAATTGCAAACTGGGCCAAACAGGAGGTTAAAGGCACTGACTCTCCAAGTTGGGAGAGTGTTAGTAAAGTGTCTGGAAAGTGGCACCCAAGTACCAGGGGACGAGAACTGAGACATATTGTAACACGTCTCCCGATCATACGGTTGATCATACTCTGGGTTCCACATGTATGATTTAGGTAAAGGAAGAATCCCTTAAACCTGGAGAGTTGAGACCCGTGGAATGGGTACCATGCAATATGACTTCAAAGGGTCTTCATTTGCTCACTGAACCTCTCCAATCCTATCACTGCTGCGTTTATGCCCCTGTACACATGCTTGATTCTCTTTCGGAGACATAGCGATCCTTAGGTTTTAAGATACTTACTAGTCAGGTACATTCTTAGGCGTTTAATATGGGGTGTTGAGTCCATTTCGTTGAGCAAGGAGTAGCTCTTGTGTATTACATATTTGGCTTAAGGAACTTTATCTGTGCTCATTTCAATCTCTGGTTTTATGCAGCACCCCAACTCACCTTTCCCCTTAAGCAAGCATAAGTTGGTTTTCTAAATTTAAGACCCTGTTCTGTTTTGTAATCCAGTTCCTGTGTAGCGAAGTTTACATTCTGTGTATAAATGGTATCTTATTATATTTCTTTTTCTTGTGACTTATTTCTGTTAGAATCATCATACCTGAATCCACTCATTATGCTGCTACGGGCCTGATGACATAGATTTCATTGCTGAGTGATATTGCATTGTACGTAAGTACCAAAACTTCTTTATCCATTTTTCACTTTCTGCGTTATTGAACTTGTCCCGTAAACGAGGTTCTTGTAAGCAGAGCCGTCCCAAACTTTGGGGTGGCTGTGTCTTTTTGATTTTAATTTCCCTAAGCTATAGGACCATAAGTGGAAGTGCCCTAGGCTCTGTTGCTTTGTTTCTTAGATGATTCAGGAAACACCATACACTTCTCCCAAGTGGCTGTTGGCAATTTACATCCCGCCCGTCAGCATAACAAGGCTCCCAGTTCTCCATGGCCTGTCCTGCCTTTCTGGATTTTACACTTTTTTCAGATGGCCCTTTTGACCGGGGGGAAGTGAGACTTCATTGTAGTGCAGATTTCTTTTGCAAGCTTGCTTGGTTGGCCAAAAAGGGCGTATGCGTTTTTTCCTGAATATATTCAGGATAAAACGCATACGCCCTTTTTGGCCAAGTGCATCATTGTCGACGTTCTGCCTCTTTTCCTATGCTTTAAATGCAATTCCAGTCTACCTCCTGAAATCGGTTTCCTGCAATTCTGCCCCGCTTTCAAGTCCTCTTGGCAGCCTTACTTCAGTATATTTTTGGACGATAGCTGTCATTTATAACTCTGCAGGTTTGTGAATTACAGTGCCCCTGAGCTCCTTTCTTCAACTCGCTTTCTTGTGAGCTGGCCGCAACACTGCAGGATTGCTTCAGGCCCTAATCTGGTTCCGGCACGGCACGCTGAGCCTTTGGTTAATTCCTCTTCCTGGTGGGAAATGAGAGTTAAATTTGCCCGTCCAGACAATTCCAGCTAGTCTCTCATTGGTTCTCCCTATTCCTGTTCATCTTCCGCAGAAATTGCAACCTGGGCCAAACAGGAGGTTAAAGGCCCTAACTCTCCAAGTCGGGAGAGTGTTAGTAAAGCATCTGGAATGTTGCACCCGAGTACCAGGGGACGAGAACTGAGACATATTGGAACACGTCTCCCGATCACACGGTTGATCATACTCTGTGTTCCACATGCATGCTTTAGCTGAAGGAAGAATCCCTTAAACCTGGAGAGTTGAAACCCGTGGAATGTGTACCATGCAATATGATTTCAAACGGTCTTCATTTGCTCACCGAACCTCTGCAATCCTATCACTGCTGCGTTTATGCCCCTGTACACACGCTTGATTCTCTTTCGGAGACATAGTGATCCATAGGTTTTAAGATACTTACTAGTCAGGTACATTCTTAGGCGTTTAATATGGGGTGTTGAGTCCATTTCGTTGAGCAAGGAGTAGCTCTTGTCTATTCCATATTTGGCTTAAGGAACTTTATCTGTGCTCATTTCAATCTCTGGTTTTATGCAGCACCCCAACACACCTTTCCCCTTAAGCAAGCATAAGTTGGTTTTCTAAATTTGAGACCCTGTTCTGTTTTGTAATCCAGTTCCTGTGTAGCCAAGTTTACATTCCGTGTATTAGTAATATCTTATGATGTTTCTTTTTCTGTGTGACTTATTTCAGTTAGAATCATCATACCTGAATCCACTCATTATGCTGCTATGGGCCTGATGACATAGATATCATTGCTGAGTGATATTGCATTGTACGTAAGTACCACAACTTCTTTATCCATTTTTCACTTTCTGCGATATTGAACTTGTCCCGTAAACGAGTTTCTTGTAAACACAGTCGTCCCAAACTTTGGGGTGGCTGTGTCTTTTTGATTTTAATTTCCCTAAGCTATAGGGCCATAAGTGGAAATGCCCTAGGCTCTGTTGCTTTGTTTCTTAGATGTTTCAGGAAACACCATACACTTCTCCCGAGTGGCTGTTGGCAATATACATCCTGCCCATCAGCATAACAAGGCTCCCAGTTCTCCATGGCCTGTCCTGCCTTTCTGGATTTTACACTTTTTTCAGATGGCCCTTTTGACCGGGGGGAAGTGAGACTTCATTGTAGTGCAGATTTCCTTTGCAAGCTTGCTTGGTTGGCCAAAAAGTGCGTATGCGTTTTTTCCTGAATATATTCAGGAAAAAACGCATACGCCCTTTATGGCCAAGTGCATCATTGTCGACGTTCTGCCTCTTTTCCTATGCTTTAAATGCAATTCCAGTCTACCTCCTGAAATCGGTTTCTGCAATTCTGCCCCGCTTTCAAGTCCTCTTGGCAGCCTTACTTCAGTATATTTTTGGACGATAGCTGTCATTTATAACTCTGCAGGTTTGTGAATTACAGTGCCCCTGAGCTCCTTTCTTCAACTCGCTTTCTTGTGAGCTGGCCGCAACACCGCAGGATTGCTTCAGGCCCTAATCTGGTTCCGGCACGGCATGCTGATCCTTTGGTTAATTCCTCTTCCTGGTGGGAAATGAGAGTTAAATTTGCCCGTCCAGACACCTCCAGCTAGTCTCTCATTGGTCCTCCCTATTCCTGTTCATCTTCCGCAGAAATTGCAAACTGGGCCAAACAGGAGGTTAAAGGCACTGACTCTTCAAGTCGGGAGAATGTTAGTAAAGCATCTGGAATGTTGCACCCGAGTACCAGGGGACGAGAACTGAGACATATTGGAACACGTCTCTCGATCACACGGTTGATCATACTCTGGGTTCCACATGCATGTTTTAGCTGAAGGAAGAATCCCTTAAACCTGGAGAGTTGAGACCCGTGGAATGGGTACCATGCAATATGACTTCAAAGGGTCTTCATTTGCTCACCAAACCTCTCCAATCCTATCACTGCTGCGTTTATGCCCCTGTACACACACTTGATTCTCTTTCGGAGACATAGCGATCCATAGGTTTTAAGATACTTACTAGTCAGCTACATTCTTAGGCGTTTAATATGGGGTGTTGAGTCCATTTCGTTGAGCAAGGAGTAGCTCTTGTGTATTACATATTTGGCTTAAGGAACATTATCTGTGCTCATTTCAATCTCTGGTTTTATGCAGCACCCCAACTCACCTTTCCCCTTAAGAAAGCATAAGTTGGTTTTCTAAATTTGAGATCCTGTTCTGTTTTGTAATCCAGTTCCTGTGTAGCCAAGTTTACATTCCGTGTATTAGTGATATCTTATGATGTTTCTTTTTCTGTGTGACTTATTTCAGTTAGAATCATCATACCTGAATCCACTCATTATGCTGCTATGGGCCTGATGACATAGATTTCATTGCTGAGTGATATTGCATTGTACGTAAGTACCACAACTTCTTTATCCATTTTTCACTTTCTGCGATATTGAACTTGTCCCGTAAACGAGTTTCTTGTAAACAGAGTCGTCCCAAACTTTGGGGTGGCTGTGTCTTTTTGATTTTAATTTCCCTAAGCTATAGGGCCATAAGTGGAAATGCCCTAGGCTCTGTTGCTTTGTTTCTTAGATGTTTCAGGAAACACCATACACTTCTCCCGAGTGGCTGTTGGCAATATACATCCTGCCCATCAGCATAACAAGGCTCCCAGTTCGCCATGGCCTGTGCTGCCTTTCTGGATTTTACACTTTTTTCAGATGGCCCTTTTGACCGGGGGGAAGTGAGACTTCATTGTAGTGCAGATTTCCTTTGCAAGCTTGCTTGGTTGGCCAAAAAGTGCGTATGCGTTTTTTCCTGAATATATTCAGGAAAAAACGCATACGCCCTTTATGGCCAAGTGCATCATTGTCGACGTTCTGCCTCTTTTCCTATGCTTTAAATGCAATTCCAGTCTACCTCCTGAAATCGGTTTCTGCAATTCTGCCCCGCTTTCAAGTCCTCTTGGCAGCCTTACTTCAGTATATTTTTGGACGATAGCTGTCATTTATAACTCTGCAGGTTTGTGAATTACAGTGCCCCTGAGCTCCTTTCTTCAACTCGCTTTCTTGTGAGCTGGCCACAACACCGCAGGATTGCTTCAGGCCCTAATCTGGTTCCGGCACGGCATGCTGATCCTTTGGTTAATTCCTCTTCCTGGTGGGAAATGAGAGTTAAATTTGCCCGTCCAGACACCTCCAGCTAGTCTCTCATTGGTCCTCTCTATTCCTGTTCATCTTCCGCAGAAATTGCAAACTGGGCCAAACAGGAGGTTAAAGGCACTGACTCTCCAAGTTGGGAGAGTGTTAGTAAAGTGTCTGGAAAGTGGCACCCAAGTACCAGGGGACGAGAACTGAGACATATTGTAACACGTCTCCCGATCATACGGTTGATCATACTCTGGGTTCCACATGTATGATTTAGGTAAAGGAAGAATCCCTTAAACCTGGAGAGTTGAGACCCGTGGAATGGGTACCATGCAATATGACTTCAAAGGGTCTTCATTTGCTCACTGAACCTCTCCAATCCTATCACTGCTGCGTTTATGCCCCTGTACACATGCTTGATTCTCTTTCGGAGACATAGCGATCCTTAGGTTTTAAGATACTTACTAGTCAGGTACATTCTTAGGCGTTTAATATGGGGTGTTGAGTCCATTTCGTTGAGCAAGGAGTAGCTCTTGTGTATTACATATTTGGCTTAAGGAACTTTATCTGTGCTCATTTCAATCTCTGGTTTTATGCAGCACCCCAACTCACCTTTCCCCTTAAGCAAGCATAAGTTGGTTTTCTAAATTTAAGACCCTGTTCTGTTTTGTAATCCAGTTCCTGTGTAGCGAAGTTTACATTCTGTGTATAAATGGTATCTTATTATATTTCTTTTTCTTGTGACTTATTTCTGTTAGAATCATCATACCTGAATCCACTCATTATGCTGCTACGGGCCTGATGACATAGATTTCATTGCTGAGTGATATTGCATTGTACGTAAGTACCAAAACTTCTTTATCCATTTTTCACTTTCTGCGTTATTGAACTTGTCCCGTAAACGAGGTTCTTGTAAGCAGAGCCGTCCCAAACTTTGGGGTGGCTGTGTCTTTTTGATTTTAATTTCCCTAAGCTATAGGACCATAAGTGGAAGTGCCCTAGGCTCTGTTGCTTTGTTTCTTAGATGATTCAGGAAACACCATACACTTCTCCCAAGTGGCTGTTGGCAATTTACATCCCGCCCGTCAGCATAACAAGGCTCCCAGTTCTCCATGGCCTGTCCTGCCTTTCTGGAGTTTACACTTTTTTCAGATGGCCCTTTTGACCGGGGGGAAGTGAGACTTCATTGTAGTGCAGATTTCTTTTGCAAGCTTGCTTGGTTGGCCAAAAAGGGCGTATGCGTTTTTTCCTGAATATATTCAGGATAAAACGCATACGCCCTTTTTGGCCAAGTGCATCATTGTCGACGTTCTGCCTCTTTTCCTATGCTTTAAATGCAATTCCAGTCTACCTCCTGAAATCGGTTTCCTGCAATTCTGCCCCGCTTTCAAGTCCTCTTGGCAGCCTTACTTCAGTATATTTTTGGACGATAGCTGTCATTTATAACTCTGCAGGTTTGTGAATTACAGTGCCCCTGAGCTCCTTTCTTCAACTCGCTTTCTTGTGAGCTGGCCGCAACACTGCAGGATTGCTTCAGGCCCTAATCTGGTTCCGGCACGGCACGCTGAGCCTTTGGTTAATTCCTCTTCCTGGTGGGAAATGAGAGTTAAATTTGCCCGTCCAGACAATTCCAGCTAGTCTCTCATTGGTTCTCCCTATTCCTGTTCATCTTCCGCAGAAATTGCAACCTGGGCCAAACAGGAGGTTAAAGGCCCTAACTCTCCACGTCGGGAGAGTGTTAGTAAAGCATCTGGAATGTTGCACCCGAGTACCAGGGGACGAGAACTGAGACATATTGGAACACGTCTCCCGATCACACGGTTGATCATACTCTGTGTTCCACATGCATGCTTTAGCTGAAGGAAGAATCCCTTAAACCTGGAGAGTTGAAACCCGTGGAATGTGTACCATGCAATATGATTTCAAACGGTCTTCATTTGCTCACCGAACCTCTGCAATCCTATCACTGCTGCGTTTATGCCCCTGTACACACGCTTGATTCTCTTTCGGAGACATAGTGATCCATAGGTTTTAAGATACTTACTAGTCAGGTACATTCTTAGGCGTTTAATATGGGGTGTTGAGTCCATTTCGTTGAGCAAGGAGTAGCTCTTGTCTATTCCATATTTGGCTTAAGGAACTTTATCTGTGCTCATTTCAATCTCTGGTTTTATGCAGCACCCCAACACACCTTTCCCCTTAAGCAAGCATAAGTTGGTTTTCTAAATTTGAGACCCTGTTCTGTTTTGTAATCCAGTTCCTGTGTAGCCAAGTTTACATTCCGTGTATTAGTAATATCTTATGATGTTTCTTTTTCTGTGTGACTTATTTCAGTTAGAATCATCATACCTGAATCCACTCATTATGCTGCTATGGGCCTGATGACATAGATATCATTGCTGAGTGATATTGCATTGTACGTAAGTACCACAACTTCTTTATCCATTTTTCACTTTCTGCGATATTGAACTTGTCCCGTAAACGAGTTTCTTGTAAACACAGTCGTCCCAAACTTTGGGGTGGCTGTGTCTTTTTGATTTTAATTTCCCTAAGCTATAGGGCCATAAGTGGAAATGCCCTAGGCTCTGTTGCTTTGTTTCTTAGATGTTTCAGGAAACACCATACACTTCTCCCGAGTGGCTGTTGGCAATATACATCCTGCCCATCAGCATAACAAGGCTCCCAGTTCTCCATGGCCTGTCCTGCCTTTCTGGATTTTACACTTTTTTCAGATGGCCCTTTTGACCGGGGGGAAGTGAGACTTCATTGTAGTGCAGATTTCCTTTGCAAGCTTGCTTGGTTGGCCAAAAAGTGCGTATGCGTTTTTTCCTGAATATATTCAGGAAAAAACGCATACGCCCTTTATGGCCAAGTGCATCATTGTCGACGTTCTGCCTCTTTTCCTATGCTTTAAATGCAATTCCAGTCTACCTCCTGAAATCGGTTTCTGCAATTCTGCCCCGCTTTCAAGTCCTCTTGGCAGCCTTACTTCAGTATATTTTTGGACGATAGCTGTCATTTATAACTCTGCAGGTTTGTGAATTACAGTGCCCCTGAGCTCCTTTCTTCAACTCGCTTTCTTGTGAGCTGGCCGCAACACCGCAGGATTGCTTCAGGCCCTAATCTGGTTCCGGCACGGCATGCTGATCCTTTGGTTAATTCCTCTTCCTGGTGGGAAATGAGAGTTAAATTTGCCCGTCCAGACACCTCCAGCTAGTCTCTCATTGGTCCTCCCTATTCCTGTTCATCTTCCGCAGAAATTGCAAACTGGGCCAAACAGGAGGTTAAAGGCACTGACTCTTCAAGTCGGGAGAATGTTAGTAAAGCATCTGGAATGTTGCACCCGAGTACCAGGGGACGAGAACTGAGACATATTGGAACACGTCTCTCGATCACACGGTTGATCATACTCTGGGTTCCACATGCATGTTTTAGCTGAAGGAAGAATCCCTTAAACCTGGAGAGTTGAGACCCGTGGAATGGGTACCATGCAATATGACTTCAAAGGGTCTTCATTTGCTCACCAAACCTCTCCAATCCTATCACTGCTGCGTTTATGCCCCTGTACACACACTTGATTCTCTTTCGGAGACATAGCGATCCATAGGTTTTAAGATACTTACTAGTCAGCTACATTCTTAGGCGTTTAATATGGGGTGTTGAGTCCATTTCGTTGAGCAAGGAGTAGCTCTTGTGTATTACATATTTGGCTTAAGGAACATTATCTGTGCTCATTTCAATCTCTGGTTTTATGCAGCACCCCAACTCACCTTTCCCCTTAAGAAAGCATAAGTTGGTTTTCTAAATTTGAGATCCTGTTCTGTTTTGTAATCCAGTTCCTGTGTAGCCAAGTTTACATTCCGTGTATTAGTGATATCTTATGATGTTTCTTTTTCTGTGTGACTTATTTCAGTTAGAATCATCATACCTGAATCCACTCATTATGCTGCTACGGGCCTGATGAAATAGATTTCATTGCTGAGTGATATTTCATTGTACGTAAGTACCACAACTTCTTTATCCATTTTTCACTTTCTGCGATATTGAACTAGTCCCGTAAACGAGTTTCTTCTAAACGGAGCCGTCCCAAACTTAGGGGTGGCTGTGTCTTTTTTATTTTAATTTCCCTAAGCTATAGGGCCATAAGTGGAAGTGCCCTAGGCTCTGTTGCTTTTTTTCTTAGATGTTTCAGGAAACACCATACACTTCTCCCAAGCGGCTGTTGGCAATTTACATCCCGCCCATCAGCATAACAAGGCTCCCAGTTCTCCATGGCCTGTCCTGCCTTTCTGGATTTTACACTTTTTTCAGATGGCCCTTTTTACCGGGGGGAAGTGAGACTTCATTGTAGTGCAGATTTCCTTTGCAAGCTTGCTTGGTTGGCCAAAAAGGGTGTATGCGTTTTTTCCTGAATATATTCAGAAAAAACGCATACGCCCTTTTTGGCCAAGTGCATCATTGTCGATGTTCTGCCTCTTTTCCTATGCTTTAAATGCAATTCCAGTCTACCTCCTGAAATCGGTTTCCTGCAATTCTGCCCCGCTTTCAAGTCCTCTTGGCAGCCTTACTTCAGTATATTTTTGGACGATAGCTGTCATTTATAACTCTGCAGTTTTGTGAATTACAGTGCCCCTGAGCTCCTTTCTTCAACTCGCTTTCTTGTGAGCTGGCCGCAACACCGCAGGATTGCTTCAGGCCCTAATCTGGTTCCCGCACGGCACGCTGAGCGTTTGGTGAATTCCTCTTCCTGGTGGGAAATGAGAGTTAAATTTGCCCGTCCAGACACCTCCAGCTAGTCTCTCATTGGTCCTCCCTATTCCTGTTCATCTTCCGCAGAAATTGCAAACTGGGCCAAACAGGAGGTTAAAGGCACTGACTCTCCAAGTCGGGAGAATGTTAGTAAAGCATCTGGAATGTTGCACCCGAGTACCAGGGGACGAGAACTGAGACATATTGGAACACGTCTCCCGATCACATGGTTGATCATACTCTGGGTTCCACATGCCTGATTTAGCTGAAGGAAGAATCCTTTAAACCTGGAGAGTTGAGACCCGTGGAATGGTTACCATGTAATATGACTTCAAAGGGTCTTCATTTGCTCACCGAACTTCTCCAATCCTATCACTGCTGCGTTTATGCCCCTGTACACACGCTTGATTCTCTTTCGGAGACATAGCAATCCATAGCTTTTAAGATACTTACTAGTCAGGTACATTCTTAGGCGTTTAATATGGGGTGTTGAGTCCATTTCGTTGAGCAAGGTGTACCTCTTGTGTATTCCATATTTGGCTTAAGGAACTTTATCTGTGCTCATTTCAATCTCTGGTTTTATGCAGCACCCCTACTCACCTTTCCCCTTAAGCAAGCATAAGTTGGTTTTCTAAATTTGAGACCCTGTTGTGTTTTGTAATCCAGTTCCTGTGTAGCCAAGTTTACATTCCGTGTATTAGTGATATCTTATGATGTTTCTTTTTCTGTGTGACTTATTTCAGTTAGAATCATCATACCTGAATCCAGTCATTATGCTGTTACGGGCCTGATGACATAGATTTCATTGCTGAGTGATATTGCATTGTACGTAAGTACCACAACTTCTTTATCCATTTTTCACTTTCTGCGATATTGAACTTGTCCCGTAAACGAGTTTCTTGTAAACAGAGCCGTCCCAAACTTTGGGGTGGCTGTGTCTTTTTGATTTTAATTTCCCTAAGCTATAGGACCATAAGTGGAAGTGCCCTAGGCTCTGTTGCTTTGTTTTTTAGATGTTTCAGGAAACACCATACACTTCTCCCGAGTGGCTGTTGGCAATTTACATCCCGCCCATCAGTATAACAAGGCTCCCAGTTCTCCATGGCCTGTCCTGCCTTTCTGGATTTTACACTTTTTTCAGATGGCCCTTTTGACCGGGGGGAAGTGAGACTTAATTGTAGTGCAGATTTCCTTTGCAAGCTTGCTTGGTTGGCCAAAAAGTGCGTATTCGTTTTTTCCTGAATATATTCAAGAAAAAACGCATACGCACTTTTTGGCCAAGTGCATCATTGTCGACGTTCTGCCTCTTTTCCTATGCTTTAAATGAAATTCCAGTCTACCTCCTGAAATCGGTTTCCTGCAATTATGCCCCGCTTTCAAGTCCTCTTGGCAGCCTTACTTCAGTATATTTTTGGACGATAGCTGTCATTTATAACTCTGCAGGTTTGTGAATTACAGTGCCCCTGAGCTCCTTTCTTCAACTCGCTTTCTTGTGAGCTGGCCGCAACACCGCAGGATTGCTTCAGGCCCTAATCTGGTTCCGGCTCGGCACGCTGAGCCTTTGGTTAATTCCTCTTCCTGGTGGGAAATGAGAGTTAAATTTGCACGTCCAGACACCTCCAGCTAGTCTCTCATTGGTTCTCCCTATTCCTGTTCATCTTCCGCGGAAATTGCAAACCGGGCCAAACAGGAGTTTAAAGGCACTGACTCTCCAAGTCGGGAGAGAGTTAGTAAAGCGCCTGGAATGTTGCACCCGAGTACCAGGGGACGAGAACTGAGACATATTGGAACACGTCTCCCGATCACACGGTTGATCATACTCTGGGTTCCACATGCATGTTTTACCTGAAGGAAGAATCCCTTAAACCTGGAGAGTTGAGACCCGTGGAATGGGTACCATGTAATATGACTTCAAAGGGTCTTCATTTCCTCACCGAACCTCTCCAATCCTATCACTTCTGCGTTTATGCCCCTGTACACACGCTTGATTCTCTTTTGGAGACATAGCGATCAATAGGTTTTAAGATACTTACTAGTCAGGTACATTCTTAGGCGTTTAATATGGGGTGTTGAGTCCATTTCGTTGAGCAAGGTGTAGCTCTTGTGTATTACATATTTGGCTTAAGGAACTTTATCTGTGCTCATTTCAATCTCTGGTTTTATGCAGCACCCCACTCACCTTTCCCCTTAAGCAAGCATAAGTTGGTTTTCTGAATTTGAGACCCTGTTCTGTTTTGTAATCCAATTCCTGTGTAGCCAAGTTTACATTCCGTGTATTAGTGATATCTTATGATGTTTCTTTTTGTGTGTGACTTATTTCAGTTAGAATCATCATACCTGAATCCACTCATTATGCTGCTACGGGCCTGATGACATAGATTTCATTGCTGAGTGATATTGCATTGTACGTAAGTACCACAACTTCTTTATCCATTTTTCACTTTCTGCGATATTGAACTTGTCCCATAAACGAGTTTCTTATAAACGGAGCCGTCCCAAACTTTGGGGTGGCTGTGTCTTTTTGATTTTATTTTCCCTAAGCTATAGGACCATAAGTGGAAGTGCCCTAGGCTCTGTTGCTTTGTTTTTTAGATGTTTCAGGAAACACCATACACTTCTCCCGAGTGGCTGTTGGCAATTTACATCCCGCCCATCAGCATAACAAGTCTCCCAGTTCTCCATGGCCTGTCCTGCCTTTCTCGATTTTAAAATTTTTTCAGATGGCCCTTTTGACCGGGGGGAAGTGAGACTTCATTGTAGTGCAGATTTCCTTTGCAAGCTTGCTTGGTTGGCCAAAAAGTGTGTATGCATTTTTTCCTGAATATATACAGGAAAAAACGCATACACAGTTTTTGGCCAAGTACATCATTGTCGACGTTCTGCCTCTTTTCCTATGCTTTAAATGCAATTCCAGTCTACCTCCTGAAATTGGTTTCCTGCAATTCTGCCCCGCATTCAAGTCCTCTTGGCAGCCTTACTTCAGTATATTTTTGGATGATATCTGTCATTTATAACTCTGCAGGTTTGTGAATTACAGTGCCCATGAGCTCCTTTCTTCAACTCGCTTTCTTGTGAGCTGGCCTCAACACCGCAGGATTGCTTCAGGCCGTAATCTGGTTCCGGCACGGCACGCTGAGCCTTTGGTTAATTCCTCTTCCTGGTGGGAAATGAGAGTTAAATTTGCCCGTCCAGACACCTCCAGCTAGTCTCTCATTGGTCCTCCCTATTCCTGTTCATCTTCCGCAGAAATTGCAAACTGGGCCAAACAGGAGGTTAAAGGCACTGACTCTCCAAGTCGGGAGAGTGTTAGTAAAGCATCTGGAATGTTGCACCCGAGTACCAGGGGACGAGAACTGAGACATATTGGAACACGTCTCCTGATCACATGGTTGATCATACTCTTGTTTCCACATGCATGTTTTAGCTGAAGGAAGAATCCCTTAAACCTGGAGAGTTGAGACCCGTGGAATGGGTACCATGTAATATGACTTCAAAGGGTCTTCATTTCCTCACCGAACCTCTCCAATCCTATCACTGCTGCGTTTATGCCCCTGTACACACGCTTGATTCTCTTTCGGAGACATAGCAATCCATAGCTTTTAATATACTTACTAGTCAGGTACATTGTTAGGCGTTTAATATGGGGTGTTGAGTCCATTTCGTTGAGCAAGGAGTAGCTCTTGTCTATTCCATATTTGGCTTAAGGAACTTTGTCTGTGCTCATTTCAATCTCTGGTTTTATGCAGCACCCCAACTCACCTTTCCCCTTAAGCAAGCATAAGTTGGTTTTCTAAATTTGAGACCCTCTTCTGTTTTGTAATCCAGTTCCTGTGTAGCCAAGTTTACATTCCGTGTATTAGTGATATCTTATGATGTTTCTTTTTCTTGTGCCTTATTTCAGTTAGAATCATCATACCTGAATCTACTCATTATGCTGCTATGGGCCTGATGACATAGATTTCATTGCTGAGTGATATTGCATTGTACGTAAGTACCAAAACTTCTTTATCAATTTTTCACTGTCTGCGATATTGAACTTGTCCCGTAAACGAGGTTCTTGTAAGTAGAGCCGTCCCAAACTTTGGGGTCGCTGTGTCTTTTTGATTTTAATTTCCCTAAGCTATAGGACCATAAGTGGAAGTGCCGTTGGCTCTGTTGCTTTGTTTCTTAGATGTTTCAGGAAACACCATACACTTCTCCCAAGTGGCTGTTGGCAATTTACATCCCGCCCATCAGCATAACAAGGCTCCCAGTTCTCCATGGCCTGTTCTGCCTTTCTGGATTTTACACTTTTTTCAGATGGCCCTTTTGACCGGGGGGAAGTGAGACTTCATTGTAGTGCAGATTTCCTTTGCAAGCTTGCTTGGTTGGCCAAAAAGGGCGTATGCGTTTTTTCCTGAATATATTCAGGAAAAAACGCATACGCCCTTTTTGGCCAAGTGCATCATTGTCGATGTACTGCCTCTTTTCCTATGCTTTAAATGCAATTCCAGTCTACCTCCTGAAATCGGTTTCCTGCAATTCTGCCCCGCTTTCAAGTCCTCTTGACAGCCTTACTTCAGTATATTTTTGGACGATAGCTGTCATTTATAACTCTGCAGGTTTGTGAATTACAGTGTCCCTGAGCTCCTTTCTTCAACTCGCTTTCTTGTGAGCTGGCCACAACACAGCAGGATTGCTTCAGGCCCTAATCTGGTTCCGGCACGGCATGCTGAGCCTTTGGTTAATTCCTCTTCCTGGTGGGAAATGAGAGTTAAATTTGCACGTCCAGACACCTCCAGCTAGTCTCTCATTGGTTCTCCCTATTCCTGTTCATTTTCCAGGGAAATTGCAAACTGGGCCAAACAGGAGGTTAAAGGCACTGACTCTCCAAGTTGGGAGAGAGTTAGTAAAGCGTCTGGAATGTTGCACCCGAGTACCAGGGGACGAGAACTGAGACATATTGGAACACGTCTCCCGATCACACGGTTGATCATACTCTGGGTTCTACATGCATGTTTTAGCTGAAGGAAGAATCCCTTAAACCTGGAGAGTTGAGACCCGTGGAATGGGTACCATGCAATATGACTTCAAAGGGTCTTCATTTTCTCACCGAACCTCTCCAATCCTATCACTGCTGCGTTTATGCCCCTGTACACACGCTTGATTCTCTTTCGGAGACATAGCGATCCATAGGTTTTAAGATACTTACTAGTCAGGTACATTCTTAGGCGTTTAATATGGGGTGTTGAGTCCATTTCGTTGAGCAAGGAGTACCTCTTGTGTATTCCATATTTGGCTTAAGGAACTTTATCTGTGCTCATTTCAATCTCTGGTTTTATGCAGCACCCCAACTCACCTTTCCCCTTAAGCAAGCATAAGTTGGTTTTCTGAATTTGAGACCCTGTTCTGTTTTGTAATCCAGTTCCTGTGTAGCCAAGTTTACATTCCGTGTATTAGTGATATCTTATGTTTCTTTTTCTGTGTGACTTATTTCAGTTAGAATCATCATACCTGAATCCACTCATTATGCTGCTACGGGCCTGATGACATACATTTCATTGCTGAGTGATATTGCATTGTACTTAAGTACCACAACTTCTTTATCCATTTTTCACTTTCTGCGATATTGAACTTGTACCGTAAACAAGGTTCTTGTAAACAGAGCCGTCCCAAACTTTGGGGTGGCTGTGTCTTTTTGATTTTAATTTCCCTAAGCTATAGGACCATAAGTGGAAGTGCCCTAGGCTCTGTTGCTTTGTTTTTTCGATGTTTCAGGAAACACCATACACTTCTCCCGAGTGGCTGTTGGCAATTTAAATCCCGCCCATCAGCATACCAAGGCTCCCAGTTCTCCATGGCCTGTCCTGCCTTTCTGGATTTTACACTTTTTTCAGATGGCCATTTTGACCCGGGGGAAGTTAGACTTCATTGTAGTGCAGATATCCTTTGCAAGCTTGCTTGGTTGGCCAGAAAGGGCGTATGCGTTTTTTCCTGAATATATTCAGGAAAAAACGCATACGCCCTTTTTGGCCAAGTGCATCATTGTCGACGTTGTGCCTCTTTTCTTATGCTTTAAATGCAATTCCAGTCTACCTCCTGAAATCGGTTTCCTGCAATTCTGCCCCGCTTTCAAGTCCTCTTGCCAGCCTTACTTCAGTATATTTTTGGACGATAGCTGTCATTTATAACTCTGCAGGTTTGTGAATTACACTGCCCCTGAGCTCCTTTCTTCAACTCGCTTTCTTGTGAGCTGGCCGCAACACCGCAGGATTGCTTCAGGCCCTAATCTGGTTCCGGCACGGCATGATGACCCTTTGGTTAATTCCTCTTCCTGGTGGGAAATGAGAGTGAAATTTGCACGTCCAGACACCTCCAGCTAGTCTCTCATTGGTTCTCCCTATTCCTGTTCATCTTCCGCGGAATTTGCAAACTGGGCCCAACAGGAGGTTAAAGGCACTGTGTCTCCAAGTTGGGAGAGAGTTAGTAAAGCATCTGGAATGTTGCACCCGAGTACCAGGGGACGAGAACTGAGACATATTGGAACACGTCTCCCGATCACACGGTTGATCATACTCTGGGTTCCACATGCATGTTTCAGCTGAAGGAAGATTCCCTTAAAGCTGGATAGTTGAGACCCGTGGAATGGGTACCATGCAATATGACTTCAAAGGGTCTTCATTTGCTCACCGAACCTCTCCAATCCTAACACTTCTGCATTTATGTCCCTGTACACACGCTTGATTCTCTTTCAGAGACATAGCAATCCATAAGTTTTAAGATACTTACTAGTCAGGTACATTCTTAGGCGTTTAATATGCGGTGTTGAGTCCATTTCGTTGAGCAAGTAGTAGCTCTTGTCTATTACATATTTGGCTTAAGGAACTTTATCTGTGCTCATTTCAATCTCTGGTTTTATGCAGCACCCCTACTCACCTTTCCCCTTAAGCAAGCATAAGTTGGTTTTCTAAATTTGAGACCCTGTTCTGTTTTGTAATCCAGTTCCTGTGTAGCCAATTCTACATTCCGTGTATTAGTGATATCTTATGATGTTTCTTTTTCTGTGTGACTTATTTCAGTTAGAATCATCATACCTGAGCCCACTCATTTTCTGCTACAGGCCTGTTGACATAGATTTCATTGCTGAGTGATATTGCATTGTACGTAAGTACCACAACTGCTTTATCCATTTTTCGCTTTCTGCGATATTGAACTTGTACCATAAACGAGGTTCTTGTAAACAGAGCCATCCCAAACTTTGGGGTGGCTGTGTCTTTTTGATTTTAATTTCCCTAAGCTATAGGACCATAAGTGGAATTGACCTAGGCTCTGTTGCTTTCTTTTTTAGATGTTTCAGGAAACACCATACACTTCTCCCGAGTGGCTGTTGGCAATTTACATCCCGCCCATCAGCATAACAAGGCTCCCAGTTCTCCATGGCCTGTCCTGCCTTTCTGGATTTTACACTTTTTTCAGATGGCCCTTTTGACTGGGGGGAAGTGAGACTTCATTGTAGTGCAGATTTCCTTTGCAAGCTTGCTTGGTTGGCCAAAAAGGGCGTATGCGTTTTTTCCTGAATATATTCAGGAAAAAACGCATACGCCCTTTTTGGCCAAGTGCATCATTGTGGACATTCTGCCTCTTTTGCTATGCTTTAAATGCAATTCCAGTCTACCTCCCGATATCGGTTTCCTGCAATTCTGCCCCACTTTCAAGTCCTCTTGGCAGGCTTCCTTCAGTATATTTTTGGACGATAGCTGTCATTTATAACTCTGCAGGTTTCTGAATTACAGTGCCCCTGAGCTCCTTTCTTCAACTCGCTTTCTTGTGAGCTGGCCGCAACACCGCAGGATTGCTTCAGGCCCTAAACTTGTTCTGGCACGGCAGGCTGAGCCTTTGGTTAATTCCTCTTCCTGGTGGGAAATGAGAGTTAAATTTACCCGTCCAGACACCTCCAGCTAGTCTCTCATTGGTTCTCCCTATTCCTGTTCATCTTCCGCAGAAATTGCAAACTGGGCCAAACAGGAGGTTAAAGGCACTGACTCTCCAAGTTGGGAGAGTGTTAGTAAAGTGTCTGGAATGTTGCACCCGAGTACCAGGGCTTGAGAACTGAGACATATTGGAACACGTCTCCCAATCACACGGTTGATCATACCCTGGGTACCACATCCATGATTTAGCTGAAGGAAGAATCCCTTAAACCTGGAGAGTTGAGACCCGTGAAAGGGGTACCATGCAATATGACTTCAAAGGGTCTTTATTTGCTCACCGAACCTCTCCAATCCTATCACTGCTGCGTTTATGCCCCTGTACACACGCTTGATTCTCTTTCAGAGACATAGCAATCCATAGGTTTTAAGATACTTACTAGTCAGGTACATTCTTAGGTGTTTAAGATGGGGTGTTGAGTCCATTTCGTTGAGCAAGGAGTAGCTCTTGTCTATTCCATATTTGGCTTAAGGAACTTTATCTGTGCTCATTTCAATCTCTGGTTTTATTCAGCACCCCAACTCACCTTTCCCCTTAAGCAAGCATAAGTTGGTTTTCTAAATTTGAGACCCTGTTCTGTTTTGTAATTCACTTCCTGTGTAGTCAACTTTACATTCCATGTATTAGTGATATCTTATGATGTTTATTTTTCTGCGTGACTTATTTCAGTTAGAATCATCATACCTGAATCCACTCATTAGGCTGCTCCGGGCCTATGACATAGATTTCATTGCTGAGTGATATTGCATTGTATGTAAGTACCAAAACTTCTTTATGAATTTTTCGCTTTCTGCGATATTGAACTTGTACCGTAAATGAGGTTCTTGTAAACAGAGCCATCCCAAACTTTGGGTTGGCTGTGTCTTTTTGATTTTAATTTCCCTAAACTATAGGACCATAAGTGGAAGTGCCCTAGGCTGTGTTGCTTTGTTTTTTATATGTTTCAGGAAACACCATACACTTCTCCCGAGGGGCTGTTGGCAATTTACATCCCACCCATCAGCATAACAAGGCTCCCAGTTCTCCATGGACTGTCCTGCCTTTCTGGATTTTACACTTTATTCAGATGGCCCTATTGACCGGGGTGAAGTGAGACATCATTGTAGTGCAGATTTCCTTTGCAAGCTTGCTTGCTTGGACTAAAAAGGGCATATGCGTTTTGTCCTCAATATATTCAGGAAAAAACGCATACGCCCTTTTTGGCGAAGTCCATCATTGTCGACGTTCTGCCTCTTTTCCTATGCTTTAAATGCAGTTCCAGTATACCTCCTGAAATCGGTTTCCTGCAATTCTGCCCCGCATTCAAGTCCTCTTCGCAGCCTTACTTCAGTATATTTTTGGACGATAGCTGTCATTTATAACTCTGCAGGTTTGTGAATTACATTGCCCCTGAGTTCCTTTCTTCAACTCGCTTTCTTGTGAGCTGGCCACAACACCGCAGGATTGCTTCAGGCCCTAATCTGGTTCCGGCTCGGCACGCTGAGCCTTTGGTTAATTCCTCTTCCTGGTGGGAAATGAGAGTTAAATTTGCCCGTCCCGACACCTCCAGCTAGTCTCTCATTGGTCCTCCCTATTCCTGTTCATCTTCCGCAGAAATTGCAAACTGGGCCAAACAGGAGTTTAAAGGCACTGACTCTCCAAGTCGGGAGAGTGTTAGTAAAGCGTCTGGAATGTTGCACCCGAGTACCAGGGGACGAGAACTGAGACATATTGGAACACGTCTCCCGATCACACGGTTGATCATACTCTGGGTTCCACATGCATGTTTTAGCTGAAGGAAGAATCCCTTAAACCTGGAGAGTTGAGACCCGTGGAATGGGTACCATGCAATATGACTTCAAAGGGTCTTCATTTGCTCACCAAAACTCTCCAATCCTATCACTGCTGCGTTTTTGCCCCTGTACTCACGATTGATTCACTTTCAGAGACATAGCAATCCATAGATTTTAAGATACTTACTAGTCAGGTACATTCTTAGGCGTTTAATATGGGGTGTTGAGTCCATTTCGTTGAGCAAGGAGTAGCTGTTGTCTATTACATATTTGGCTTAAGGAACTTTATCTGTGCTCATTTCAATCTCTGGTTTTATGCAGCACCCCAACTCACCTTTCCCCTTAAGCAAGCATAAGTTGGTTTTCTAAATTTGAGACCCTGTTCTCTTTTGTAATCCAGTTCCTGTGTAGCCAAGTTTACATTCCGTGTATTAGTGATATCTTATGATGTTTCTTTTTCTGTGTGACTTATTTCAGTTAGAATCATCATACCTGAATCCACTCATTATGCTGCTACGGGCCTGATGACATAGATTTCATTGCTGAGTGATATTGCATTGTACGTAAGTTCCACAACTTCTTTATCCATTTTTCACTTTCTGCGATATTGAACCTGTCCCATAATAGAGTTTCTTGTAAACAGAGCCGTCCCAAACTTTGGGGTGGCTGTGTCTTTTTGATTTTAATTTCCCTAAGCTATAGGACCATAAGTGGAAGTGCCCTAGGGTCTGTTGCTTTGTTTCTTAGATGTTTCAGGAAACACCATACACTTCTCCCGAGTGGCTGTTGGCAATTTACATCCCACCCATCAGCATAACAAGGCTCCCAGTTCTCCATGGCCTGTCCTGCCTTTCTGGATTTTACACTTTTTTCAGATGGCCCTTTTGACCGGGGGGAAGTGAGACTTCATTGTAGTGCAGATTTCCTTTGCAAGCTTGCTTGGTTGGCCAAAAAGGGCATATGCGTTTTTTCCTGAATATATTCAGGAAAAAACGCATACGCACATTTTGGCCAAGTGCATCATTGTGGACGTTCTGCCTCTTTTCCTATGCTTTAAATGCAATTCCAGTGTACCTCCTGAAATCGGTTTCCTGCAATTCTGCCCCGCTTTCAAGTCCTGTTGGCAGCCTTACTTCAGTATATTTTTGGACGATAGCTGTCATTTATAACTCTGCAGGTTTGTGAATTACAGTGCCCCTGAGCTCCTTTCTTCAACTCGCTTTCATGTGAGCTGCCCGCAACACCGCAGGATTGCTTCAGGCCCTAATCTTGTTCTGGCACGGCACGCTGAGCCTTTGGTTAATTCCTCTTCCTGGTGGGAAATGAGAGTTAAATTTGCCCGTCCAGACACCTCCAGCTAGTCTCTCATTGTTTCTCCCTATTCCTGTTCATCTTCCACAGAAATTGCAAACTGGGCCAAACAGGAGGTTAAAGGCACTGACTCTCCAAGTCGGGAGAGTGTTAGTAAAGCGTCTGGAATGTTGCACCCAAGTACCAGGGGACGAGAACTGAGACATATTGGAACACGTCTCCCGATCACACGGTTGATCATACTCTGGGTTCCACATGCATGCTTTAGCTGAAGGAAGAATCCCTTAAACCTGGAGAGTTGAGACCCGTGGAATGGGTACCATGCAATATGATTTCAAAGGGTCTTCATTTGCTCACCGAACCTCTCCAATCCTATCACTGCTGCATTTATGCCCCTGTACACACGCTTGATTCTCTTTCAGAGACATAGCAATCCATAGGTTTTAAGATACTTACTAGTCAGGTACATTCTTAGGCGTTTAATATGGGGTGTTGAGTCCATTTCGTTGAGCAAGGAGTAGGTCTTGTCTATTACATATTTGGCTTAAGGAACTTTATCTGTGCTCATTTCAATCTCTGGTTTTATGCAGCACCCCAACTCACCTTTCCCCGTAAGCAAGCATAAGTTGGTTTTCTAAATATGAGACCCTGTTCTGTTATGTAATCCAGTTCCTGTGTAGCCAAGTTTACATTCCGTGTATTAGTGATATCTTATGATGTTTCTTTTTCTGTCTGACTTATTTCAGTTAGAATCATCATACCTGAATCCACTCATTATGCTGCTACGGGCCTGATGACATAGATTTCATTGCTGAGTGATATTGCATTGTACGTAAGTACCACAACTTCTTTATCCATTTTTCACTTTCTGCGAAATTGAACTTGTACCGTAAACGAGGTTCTTGTAAACAGAGCCGTCCCAAACTTTGGGGTGGCTGTGTCTTTTTGATTTTAATTTCCCTAAGCTATAGGACCATAAGTGGAAGTGCCCTAGGCTCTGTTGCTTTGTTTTTTATATGTTTCAGGAAACACCATACACTTCTTCTGAGTGGCTGTTGGCAATTTACATCCCACCCTTCAGCATAACAAGGCTCCCAGTTCTGCATGGCCTGTCCTGCCTTTCTGGATTTTACAGATTTTTCCGATGGCCCTGTTGACCGCGGGGAAGTGAGACTTCATTGTAGTGCAGATTTCCTTTGCAAGCTTGCTTGGTTGGCCAAGAAGTGTGTATGCGTTTTTTCCTGAATATATTCAGGAAAAAACGCATACGCCCTTTTTGGCCAAGTGCATCATTGTGGACGTTCTGCCTCTTTTCCTATGCTTTAAATGCAATTCCAGTCTACCTCCTGAAATCGGTTTCCTGTAATTCTGCCCCGCTTTCAAGTCCTCTTGGCAGCCTTACTTCAGTATATTTTTGGACGATAGCTGTCATTTATAACTCTGCAGGTTTGTGAATTACAGTGCCCCTGAGCTCCTTTCTTCAACTCGCTTTCTTGTGAGCTGGCCGCAACACCGCAGGATTGCTTCAGGCCCTAATCTGGTTCTGGCACGGCACGCTGAGCCTTTGGTGAATTCCTCTTCCTGGTGGGAAATGAGAGTTAAATTTGCCCGTCCAGACACCTCCAGCTAGTCTCTCATTGGTTCTCCCTATTCCTGTTCATCTTCCGCAGAAATTGCAAACTGGGCCAAACAGGAGGTTAAAGGCACTGACTCTCCAAGTCGGGAGAGTGTTAGTAAACCGTCTGGAATGTTGCACCCAAGTACCAGGGGACGAGAACTGAGACATAAACACGTCTCCCGATCACACGGTTGATCATACTCTGGGTTCCACATGCATGTTTCAGCTGAAGGAAGAATCCCTTAAACCTGGAGAGTTGAGACCCGTGGAATGGGTACCATGCAATATGATTTCAAAGGGTCTTCGTTTGCTCACCGAACCTCTCCAATCCTATCACTGCTGCGTTTATGCCCCTGTACACATGCTTGATTCTCTTTCGGAGACATAGCAATCCATAGGTTTTAAGATACCTACTAGTCAGGTACATTCTTAGGCGTTTAATATGGGGTGTTGAGTCCATTTCATTGAACAAGGAGTAGCACTTGTCTATTTCATATTTGGCTTAAGGAATTTTATCTGTGCTCATTTCAATCTCTGGTTTTATGCAGCACCCCAACTCACCTTCCCCTTAAGCAAACATAAGTTGGTTTTCTAAATTTGAGACCCTGTTCTGTTTTGTAATCCAGTTCCTGTGTAGCCAAGTTTACATTCCGTGTATTAGTGATATCTTATGATGTTTCTTTTTCTGTGTGACTTATTTCAGTTAGAATCATCATACCTGAACCCACTCATTTTCTGCTACGGGCCTGTTGACATAGATTTCATTGCTGAGTGATATAGCATTGTACGTAAGTACCACAACTGCTTTATCCGTTTTTCGCTTTCTGCGATATTGAACTTGTACCATAAACGAGGTTCTTGTAAACAGAGCCATCCCAAACTTTGGGGTGGCTGTGTCTTTTTGATTTTAATTTCCCTAAGCTATAGGACCATAAGTGGAATTGACCTAGGCTCTGTTGCTTTCTTTTTTAGATGTTTCAGGAAACACCATACAATTCTCCCGAGTGAATATATTCAGGAAAAAATGCATACGCCCTTTTTGTCCAAGTGCATCATTGTGGACGTTCTGCCTCTTTTCCTATGCTTTAAATGCAATTCCAGTCTACCTCCTGAAATCGGTTTTCTGCAATTCTGCCCCGCTTTCAAGTCCTCTTGGCAGACTTTCTTCAGTATATTTTTGGACGATAGCTGTCATTTATAATTCTGCAGGTTTGTGAATTACAGGGCCCCTGAGCTCCTTTCTTCAACTCGCTTTCTTGTGAGCTGGCCGCAACACCGCAGGATTGCTTCAGGCCCTAATCTTGTTCCGGCACGGCACGCTGAGCCTTTGGTTAATTCCTCTTCCTGGTGGGAAATGAGAGTTAAATTTGCCCGTCCAGACACCTCCAGCTGGTCTCTCATTGGTTCTCCCTATTCCTGTTCATCTTCCGCAGAAATTGAAAACTGGGCCAAACAGGAGGTTAAAGGCACTGACTCTCCAAGTCGGGAGAGTGTTAGTAAAGCGTCTGGAATGTTGCACCCGAGTACCAGGGGACGAGAACTGAGACATATTGGAACACGTCTCCCGATCACACGGTAGATCATACTCTGGGTTCCACATGCATGATTCAGCTGAAGGAAGATTCCCTTAAAGCTGGAGAGTTGAGACCCGTGGAATTTGTACCATGCAATATGACTTCAAAGGGTCTTCATTTGCTCACCGAACCTCTCCAATCCTAACACTTCTGCGTTTATGTCCCTGTACACACGCTTGATTCTCTTTCAGAGACATAGCAATCCATAGGTTTTAAGATACTTACTAGTCAGGTACATTCTTAGGCGTTTAATATGCGGTGTTGAGTCCATTTCGTTGAGCAAGTAGTAGCTCTTGTCTATTACATATTTGGCTTAAGGAACTTTATCTGTGCTCATTTCAATCTCTGGTTTTATGCAGCACCCCAACTCACCTTTCCCCTTAAGCAAGCAAAAGTTGGTTTTCTAAATTTAAGACCCTGTTCTCTTTTGTAATCCAGTTCCTGTGTAGCCAATTCTACATTCCATTTATTAGTGATATCTTATGATGTTTCTTTTTCTGTGTCACTTATTTCAGTTAGAATCATCATACCTGAATCCACTCTATGCTGTTACGGGCCTGATGACATAGATTTCATTGCTGAGTGATATTGCATTGTACGTAAGTATCAAAACTTCTTTATCCATTTTTCACTTTCTGCGTTATTGAACTTGTACCGTAAACGATGTTCTTGTAAACAGAGCTGTCCAAAACTTTGGGGTGGCTGTGTCTTTTTGATTTTAATTTCCCTAAGCTATAGGACCATAAGTGGAAGTGCCCTAGGCTCCGTTGCTTTGTTTTTTAGATGTTTCAGGAAACACCATACACTTCTTCCGAGTGGCTGTTGGCAATTTACATCCCGCCCATCAGCATAACAAGGCTCTCAGTTCTCCATGGCCTGTCCTGCCTTTCTGGATTTTACACTTTTTTCAGATGGCCCTTTTGACTGGGGGGAAGTGAGACTTCATTTTAGTGCAGATTTCCTTTGCAAGCTTGCTTGGTTGGCCAAAAATGATGTATGCGTTTTTTCCTGAATATATTCAGGAAAAAACGCATACGACATTTTTGGCCAAGTGCATCATTTTGGACGTTCTTCCTCTTTTCCTATGCTTTAAATGCAATTCCAGTCTACCTCCTGAAATCGGTTTCCTGCAATTCTGCCCCGCTTTCAAGTCCTCTTGGCAGCCTTACTTCAGTATATTTTTGGACGATAGCTGTCATTTATAACTCTGCAGGTTTGTGAATTACAGTGCCCCTGAGCTCCTTTCTTCAACTCGCTTTCTTGTGAGCTGGCCGCAACACCGCAGGATTGCTTCAGGCCCTAATGTGGTTCCGGCACGGCACGCTGAGCCTTTGGTTAATTCCTCTTCCTGGTGGGAAATGAGAGTTAAATTTGCCCGTCCAGACACCTCCAGCTAGTCTCTCATTGGTCCTCCCTATTCCTGTTCATCTTCCACAGAAATTGCAAACTGGGCCAAAAAGGAGGTTAAAGGCACTGACTCTCCAAGTCGGGAGAGCGTTAGTAAAGCGTCTGGAATGTTGCACCCGAGTACCAGGGGACGAAAACTGAGACATATTTGAACACGTCTCCTGATAACACGGTTGATCATACTCTGGGTTCCACATGCATGTTTCAGCTGAAGGAAGAATCCCTTAAACCTGGAGAGTTGAGAACCGTGGAATGGGTACCATGCAATATGACTTCAAAGGGTCTTCATTTGCTCACCGAACCTCTCCAATCCTATCACTGCTGCGTTTATGCCCCTGTACACACGCTTGATTCTCTTTCGGAAGCATAGCAATCCATAGCTTTTAAGATACTTACTAGTCAGGTACACTCTTTGGCGTTTAATATGGGGTGTTGAGTCCATTTCGTTGAGCAAGGAGTAGCTCTTCTCTATTACATATTTGGCTTAAGGAACTTTATCTGTGCTCATTTCAATCTCTGGTTTTATGCAGCACCCCAACTCACATTTCCCCTTAAGCAAGCATAAGTTGGTTTTCTAAATTTGAGACCCTGTTCTCTTTTGTAATCCAGTTACTGTGTAGCCAAGTTTACATTCCGTGTATTAGTGATATCTTATGATGTTTCTTTTTCTGTGTGACTTATTTCAGTTAGAATCATCATACCTCAGCCCACTCATTTTCTGCTACAGGCCTGTTGACATAGATTTCATTGCTGAGTGATATTGCATTGTACGTAAGTACCACAACTGCTTTATCCATTTTTCGCTTTCTGCGATATTGAACTTGTACCATAAACGAGGTTCTTGTAAACAGAGCCATCCCAAACTTTGGGGTGGCTGTGTCTTTTTGATTTTAATTTCCCTAAGCTATAGGACCATAAGTGGAATTGACCTAGGCTCTGTTGCTTTCTTTTTTAGATGTTTCAGGAAACACCATACACTTCTCCCGAGTGGCTGTTGGCAATTTACATCCCGCTCATCAGCATAACAAGGCTCCCAGTTCTCCATGGCCTGTCCTGCCTTTCTGGATTTTACACTTTTTTCAGATGGCCCTTTTGACCTGGGGGAAGTGAGACTTCATTGTAGTGCAGATTTCCTTTGCAAGCTTGCTTGGTTGGCCAAAAAGGGCGTATGCGTTTTTTCCTGAATATATTCAGGAAAAAACGCATACGCCCTTTTTGGCCAAGTGCATCATTGTGGACATTCTGCCTCTTTTGCTATGCTTTAAATGCAATTCCAGTCTACCTCCCGATAACGGTTTCCTGCAATTCTGCCCCACTTTCAAGTCCTCTTGGCAGGCTTACTTCAGTATATTTTTGGACAATAGCTGTCATTTATAACTCTGCAGGTTTGTGAGTTACAGTGCCCCTGAGCTCCTTTCTTCAACTCGCTTTCTTGTGAGCTGGCCGCAACAATGCAGGATTGCTTCAGGCCCTAATCTGGTTCCGGCACGGCACGCTGAGCTTTTGGATAATTCCTCTTCCTGGTGGGAAATGAGAGTTAAATTTGCCCGTCCAGACACCTCCAGCTAGTCTCTCATTGGTCCTCCCTATTCCTGTTCATCTTCCGCAGAAATTGCAAACTGGGCCAAACAGGAGGTTAAAGGCACTGACTCTCCAAGTCGGGAGATTGTTAGTAAAACGTCTGGAATATTGCACCCGAGTACCAGGGGACGAAAAGTGAGACGTATTGGAACACGTCTCCCGATCACACGGTTGATCATACTCTGGGTTCCACATGCATGTTTTAGCTGAAGGAAGATTCCCTTAAACCTGGAGAGTTGAGACCCGTGGAATGGGTACAATGCAATATGACTTCAAAGGGTCTTCATTTGCTCACGAAAACTCTCCAATCCTATCACTGCTGCGTTTATGCCCCTGTACACACACTTGATTCTCTTTCGGAGACATAGCAATCCATAGGTTTTAAGATACTTACTAGTCAGGTACATACTTAGGCTTTTAATATGGGGTGTTGAGTCCATTTCGTTGAGCAAGGAGTAGCTCTTGTCTATTCCATATTTGGCTTAAGGAACTTTATCTGTGCTCATTTCAATCTCTGGTTTTATGCAGCTCCCCAACTCACTTTTCCCCTTAAGCAAGCATGTTGGTTTTCTAAATTTGAGACCCTCTTCTGTTTTGTAATCCAGTTCCTGTGTAGCCAAGTTTACATTCCGTGTATTAGTGATATCTTATGATGTTTCTTTTTCTGTGTGACTTATTTCAGTTAGAATCATCATACCTGAATCCACTCATTATGCTGCTACGGGCCTGATGACATAGATTTCATTGCTCAGTGATATTGCATTGTACGTAAGTACCACAAATTCTTTATCCATTTTTCACTTTCTGTGATATTGAACTTGTACCCTAAACGAGGTTCTTGTAAACAGAGCCGTCCCAAACTTTGGGGTGGCTGTGTCTTTTTGATTTTAATTTCCCTAAGCTATAGGACCATAAGTGGAAGTGCCCTAGGCTCTGTTGCTTTGTTTTTTAGATGTTTCAGGAAACACCATAGACTTCTCCCCAGTGGCTGTTGCCAATTTACATCCCGCCCATCAGCATAACAAGGCTCCCAATTCTCCATGGCCTGTCCTGCCTTTCTGGATTTTACACTTTTTTCAGATGGCCCTTTTGACCCGGGGAAGTGAGACTTCATTGTGGTGCAGATTTCCTTTGCAAGCTTGCTTGGTTGGCCAAAAAGTGCGTATGCGTTTTTTCCTGAATATATTCAGGAAAAAACGCATACGCCCTTTTTGGCCAAGTGCATCATTGTCGACGTTCTGCCTCTTTTCCTATGCTTTAAATGCAATTCCAGTCTACCTCCTGAAATTGGTTTCCTGCAATTCTGCCCAGCTTTCAAGTCCTCTTGGCAGCCTTACTTCACTATATTTTTGGACGATAGCTGTCATTTATAACTCTGCAGGTTTGTGAATTACAGTGCCCCTGAGCTCCTTTCTTCAACTCGCTTTCTTGTGAGCTGGCCGCAACACCGCATGATTGCTTCAGGCCCTAATCTGGTTCCGGCATGGCACACTGAGCCTTTGGTTAATTCCTCTTCCTCGTTGGAAATGAGAGTTAATTTGGCCCGTCCAGACACCTCCAGCTAGTCTCTCATTGGTTCTCCCTATTCCTGTTCATCTTCTGTAGAAATTGCATACTGGGCCAAACAGGAGGTTAAAGGCACTGACTCTCCAAGTCAGGAGAGTGTTAGTAAAGCATCTGGAATGTTGCACCCGAGTACGAGGGGACGAAATCTGAGACATATTTGAACTCGTCTCCCAATCACACGTTTGATCATACTCTGGGTTCCACATGCATGTTTTAGCTGAAGGAAGAATCCCTTAAATCTGGAGAGTTGAGACCTGTGGAATGGGTACCATGCAATATGACTTCAAAGGGTCTTCATTTGCTCACCGAACCTCTCCAATCCTATCACTGCTGTGTTTATACCCCTGTACACACGCTTGATTCTCTTTCGGAGACGTAGCAATCCAGAGGTTTTAAGATACTAGTCAGGTAAATTCTTAGGCGTTAAATATGGGGTGTTGAGTCCATTTCGTTGAGCAAGGAGTAGCTCTTGTCTATTCCATATTTGGCTTAAGGAACTTTATGTGTGCTCATTTCAATCTCTGGTTTTATGCAGCACCCCAACTAACCTTTCCCCTTAAGCAAGCATAAGTTGGTTTTCTAAATTTGTGTCCCTGTTCTGTTTTGTAATTCAGTTCCTGTGTAGCCAAGTTTACATTCCGTGTATTAGTGATATCTTATGATGTTTCTTTTTCTGTGTGACTTATTTCAGTTAGAATCATCATACCTGAATCCACTCATTATGCTGCTACAGGCCTGATGACATAGATTTCATTGCTGAGTGTTATTGTATTGTACATAAGTACCACAACTTGTTTATCCATTTTTTGCTTTCTGCGATATTGAAGTTGTACCGTTAATGAGGTTCTTGTACACAGAGCCGTCCCAAACATTGGGGTGGCTGTGTCTTTTAGATTTTAATTTCCCTAAGCTATAGGACCATAAGTGGAAGTGCCCTAGGCTCTGTTGCTTTGTTTTTTAACTGTTTCAGGAAACTCCATACACTTCTCCAGAGTGGCTGTTGGCAATTTACATCCCGCCCATCAGCATAACAAGGCTCCCAGTTCTCCATGGCCTGTCCTGCCTTTCTGGATTTTACACTTTTTTCAGATGGCCCTTTTGACCTGGGGAAGTGAGACTTCATTGTAGTGCCGATTTCCTTTGCAAGCTTGCTTGGTTGGCCAAAAAGGGCGTATGCGTTTTTTCCTGAATATATTCAGGAAAGAACGCATACGCCCTTTTTGGCCAAGTGCATCATTGTCGAAGTTCTGCCTCTTTTCCTATGCTTTAAATGCAATTCCAGTCTACCTCCTGAAATCGGTTTCCTGCAATTCTGCCCCGCTTTCAAGTCCTCTTGGCAGCCTTACTTCAGTATATTTTTGGACGATAGCTGTCATTTATAACTCTGCAGGTTTGTGAATTACAGTGCCCCTGAGCTCCTTTCTTCAATTCGCTTTCTTGTGAGCTGGCCGCAATATCGCAGGATTGCTTCAGGCCCTAATCTGGTTCCGGCACGGCACGCTGAGCCTTTGGTTAATTCCTCTTCCTGGTGGGAAATGAGAGTTAAATTTGCCCGTCCAGACACCTCCAGCTAGTCTCTCATTGGTTCTCCCTATTCCTGTTCATCTTCTGCAGAAATTGCAAACTGGGCCAAACAGGAGGTTAAAGGCACTGACTCTCCAAGTCGGGAGAGTGTTAGTAAAGCGTCTGGAATATTGCACCCGAGTACCAGGGGATGAAAACTGAGACATATATGAACACGTCTCCCGATCACACGGTTGATCATACTCTGGCTTCAACATGCATGTTTTAGCTGAAGGAAGAATCCCTTAATCCTGGAGAGTTGAGACCCGTGGAATGGGTACCATGCAATATGACTTCAAAGGGTCTTCATTTGCTCACCGAACCTCTCCTATCCTATCACTGCTGCGTTTATGCCCCTGTACACACGCTTGATTCTCTTTCGGAGACATAGCAATCCATAGGTTTTAAGATACTTACTAGTCAGGTGCATTCTTAGGCGTTTAATATGGGGTGTTGAGTCCATTTCGTTGAGTAAGGAGTAGCTCTTGTCTATTCCATATTTGGCTTAAGGAACTTTATCTGTGCTCATTTCAATCTCTGGTTTTATGCAGCTCCCCAACTCACTTTTCCCCTTAAGCAAGCATGTTGGTTTTCTAAATTTGAGACCCTCTTCTGTTTTGTAATCCAGTTCCTGTGTAGCCAAGTTTACATTCCGTGTATTAGTGATATCTTATGATGTTTCTTTTTCTGTGTGACTTATTTCAGTTAGAATCATCATACCTGAATCCACTCATTATGCTGCTACGGGCCTGATGACATAGATTTCATTGCTCAGTGATATTGCATTGTACGTAAGTACCACAAATTCTTTATCCATTTTTCACTTTCTGTGATATTGAACTTGTACCCTAAACGAGGTTCTTGTAAACAGAGCCGTCCCAAACTTTGGGGTGGCTGTGTCTTTTTGATTTTAATTTCCCTAAGCTATAGGACCATAAGTGGAAGTGCCCTAGGCTCTGTTGCTTTGTTTTTTAAATGTTTCAGGAAACACCATAGACTTCTCCCCAGTGGCTGTTGCCAATTTACATCCCGCCCATCAGCATAACAAGGCTCCCAATTCTCCATGGCCTGTCCTGCCTTTCTGGATTTTACACTTTTTTCAGATGGCCCTTTTGACCCGGGGAAGTGAGACTTCATTGTGGTGCAGATTTCCTTTGCAAGCTTGCTTGGTTGGCCAAAAAGTGCGTATGCGTTTTTTCCTGAATATATTCAGGAAAAAACGCATACGCCCTTTTTGGCCAAGTGCATCATTGTCGACGTTCTGCCTCTTTTCCTATGCTTTAAATGCAATTCCAGTCTACCTCCTGAAATTGGTTTCCTGCAATTCTGCCCAGCTTTCAAGTCCTCTTGGCAGCCTTACTTCACTATATTTTTGGACGATAGCTGTCATTTATAACTCTGCAGGTTTGTGAATTACAGTGCCCCTGAGCTCCTTTCTTCAACTCGCTTTCTTGTGAGCTGGCCGCAACACCGCATGATTGCTTCAGGCCCTAATCTGGTTCCGGCATGGCACACTGAGCCTTTGGTTAATTCCTCTTCCTCGTTGGAAATGAGAGTTAATTTGGCCCGTCCAGACACCTCCAGCTAGTCTCTCATTGGTTCTCCCTATTCCTGTTCATCTTCTGTAGAAATTGCATACTGGGCCAAACAGGAGGTTAAAGGCACTGACTCTCCAAGTCAGGAGAGTGTTAGTAAAGCATCTGGAATGTTGCACCCGAGTACGAGGGGACGAAATCTGAGACATATTTGAACTCGTCTCCCAATCACACGTTTGATCATACTCTGGGTTCCACATGCATGTTTTAGCTGAAGGAAGAATCCCTTAAATCTGGAGAGTTGAGACCTGTGGAATGGGTACCATGCAATATGACTTCAAAGGGTCTTCATTTGCTCACCGAACCTCTCCAATCCTATCACTGCTGCGTTTATACCCCTGTACACACGCTTGATTCTCTTTCGGAGACGTAGCAATCCAGAGGTTTTAAGATACTAGTCAGGTAAATTCTTAGGCGTTAAATATGGGGTGTTGAGTCCATTTCGTTGAGCAAGGAGTAGCTCTTGTCTATTCCATATTTGGCTTAAGGAACTTTATCTGTGCTCATTTCAATCTCTGGTTTTATGCAGCACCCCAACTAACCTTTCCCCTTAAGCAAGCATAAGTTGGTTTTCTAAATTTGTGTCCCTGTTCTGTTTTGTAATTCAGTTCCTGTGTAGCCAAGTTTACATTCCGTGTATTAGTGATATCTTATGATGTTTCTTTTTCTGTGTGACTTATTTCAGTTAGAATCATCATACCTGAATCCACTCATTATGCTGCTACAGGCCTGATGACATAGATTTCATTGCTGAGTGTTATTGTATTGTACATAAGTACCACAACTTGTTTATCCATTTTTTGCTTTCTGCGATATTGAAGTTGTACCGTTAATGAGGTTCTTGTACACAGAGCCGTCCCAAACATTGGGGTGGCTGTGTCTTTTAGATTTTAATTTCCCTAAGCTATAGGACCATAAGTGGAAGTGCCCTAGGCTCTGTTGCTTTGTTTTTTAACTGTTTCAGGAAACTCCATACACTTCTCCAGAGTGGCTGTTGGCAATTTACATCCCGCCCATCAGCATAACAAGGCTCCCAGTTCTCCATGGCCTGTCCTGCCTTTCTGGATTTTACACTTTTTTCAGATGGCCCTTTTGACCTGGGGAAGTGAGACTTCATTGTAGTGCCGATTTCCTTTGCAAGCTTGCTTGGTTGGCCAAAAAGGGCGTATGCGTTTTTTCCTGAATATATTCAGGAAAGAACGCATACGCCCTTTTTGGCCAAGTGCATCATTGTCGAAGTTCTGCCTCTTTTCCTATGCTTTAAATGCAATTCCAGTCTACCTCCTGAAATCGGTTTCCTGCAATTCTGCCCCGCTTTCAAGTCCTCTTGGCAGCCTTACTTCAGTATATTTTTGGACGATAGCTGTCATTTATAACTCTGCAGGTTTGTGAATTACAGTGCCCCTGAGCTCCTTTCTTCAACTCGCTTTCTTGTGAGTTGGCCACAACACCGCAGGATTGCTTCAGGCCCTAATCTGGTTCCGGCACGGCATGCTGAGCCTTTGGTTAATTCCTCTTCCTGGTGGGAAATGAGAGTTAAATTTGCCCGTCCAGACACCTCCAGCTAGTCTCTCATTGGTTCTGCCTATTCCTGTTCATCTTCTGCAGAAATTGCAAACTGGGCCAAACAGGAGGTTAAAGGCACTGACTCTCCAAGTCGGGAGAGTGTTAGTAAAGCATCTGGAATGTTGCACCAGAGTACCAGGGGTCGAAAAGTGAGACATATTGGAACACATCTCCCGATCACACGGCTGATCATACTCTGGGTTCCACATACATGTTTTAGCTGAAGGAAGAATCCCTTAATCCTGGAGAGTTGAGACCCGTGGAATGGGTTCCATGCAATATGACTTCAAAGGGTCTTCATTTGCTCACCGAACCTCTCCAATCCTATCACTGCTGCGTTATGCCCCTGTACACATGCTTGATTCTCTTTCTGAGACATAGCAATCCATAGGTTTTAAGATACTTACTAGTCAGATATATTCTTAGGCGTTTAATATGGGTTGTTCAGTCCATTTCGTTGAGCAAGGAGTAGCTCTTGTCTATTCCATATTTGGCTTAAGTAACTTTATCTGTGCTCATTTAATCTCTAGTTTTATGCAGCACCCCAACTCACCTTTCCCCTTAAGCAAGCATAAGTTGGTTTTCTAAATTTGAGACCCTGTTCTGTTTTGTAATCCAGTTCCTGTGTAGCCAGGTTTACATTCCGTGTATTAGTGATATCTTCTGATGTTTCTTTTCCTGTGTGACTTATTTCAGTTAGAATCATCATACCTGAATCCACTCATTATGCTGCTACGGGCCTGATGACATAGATTTCATTGCTGAGTGATATTGCATTGTACGTAAGTACCACAATTTCTTTATCCATTTTTCACTTTCTGCGATATTGAACTAGTCCCATAAACGAGTTTCTTGTAAACAGAGCCGTCCCAAACTTAGGGGTGGCTGTGTCTTTTTGATTTTAATTTCCCTAAGCTTTAGGGCCATAAGTGGAAGTGCCCTAGGCTCTGTTTCTTTGTTTTTTAGATGTTTCAGGAAACACCATACACTTCTCCCGAGTGGCTGTTGGCAATATACATCCCGCCCATCAGCATAACAAGGCTCCCAGTTCTCCATGGCCTGTCCTGCCTGTCTGGATTTTACACTTTTTTCAGATGGCCCTTTTGACCGGGGGCAAGTGAGACTTCATTGTAGTGCAGATTTCCTTTGCAAGCTTGCTTGGTTGGCCAAAAAGGGCGTATGCGTTTTTTCCTGAATATATTCAGGAATAAACGCATACGCCCTTTGTGGCCAAGTTTATCATTGTCGACATTTTGCCTCTTTTCCTATGCTTTAAATGCAATTCCAGTGTACCTCCTGAAATCAGTTTCCTGCAATTCTGCCCCGCTTTCAAGTCCTCTTGGCAGCCTTACTTCAGTATATTTTTGGACGATAGCTGTCATTTATAACTCTGCAGGTTTGTGAATTACAGTGCCCCTGAGCTCCTTTCTTCAACTCGCTTTCTTGTGAGCTGGCCGCAACACCGCAGGATTGCTTCAGGCCCTAATCTGGTTCCGGCACGGCACGCTGAGCCTTTGGTTAATTCCTCTTCCTGGTGGGAAATGAGAGTTAAATTTGCCCGTCCAGACACCACCAGCTAGTCTCTCATTGGTTCTCCCTATTCCTGTTCATCTTCCGCAGAAATTGCAAACTGGGCCAAACAGGAGGTTAAAGGCACTGACTCTCCAAGTCGGGAGAGTGTTAGTAAAGCGTCTGGAATGTTGCACCCGAGTACCAGGGGACGAAAACTGAGACATATTGGAACACGTCTCCCGATCACATGGTTGATCATACTCAGGGTTCCACATGCATGATTTAGCTGAAGGAAGAATCCCTTAAACCTGGAGCGTTGAGACCCGTGCAATGGGTACCATGCAATATGACTTCAAAGGGTCTTCATTTGCTCACCGAACCTCTCCAATCCTATCACTGCTGCGTTTATGTCCCTGTACACATGCTTGATTCTCTTTCGGAGACATAGCAATCCATAGGTTTTAAGATAATTACTAGTCAGGTACATTCTTAGGCGTTTAATATGGGGTGTTGAGTCCATTTCGTTGAGCAAGGAGTAGCTCTTGTCTATTCCACATTTGGCTTAAGGAACTTTATCTGTGCTCATTTCATCTCTAGTTTTATGCAGCACCACAACTCACCATTCCCCTTAAGCAAGCATAAGTTGGTTTTCTAAATTTGAGACACTGTTCTGTTTTGTAATCCAGTTCCTGTGTAGCCAAGTTTACATTCCGTGTATTAGTGATATCTTCTGATGTTTCTTTTCCTGTGTGACTTATTTCAGTTAGAATCATCATACCTGAATCCACTCATTATGCTGCTACGGGCCTGATGACATAGATTTCATTGCTGAGTGATATTGCATTGTACGTAAGTACCACAACTGCTTTATCCATTTTTCACTTTCTGCGATATTGAACTAGTCCCATAAACGAGTTTCTTGTAAACAGAGCCATCCCAAACTTAAGGGTGGCTGTGTCTTTTTGATTTTAATTTCCCTAAGCTATAGGGCCATAAGTGGAAGTGCTCTAGGCTCTGTTGCTTTGTTTTTTATATGTTTCAGGAAACACCATACACTTCTCCTGAGTGGCTGTTGGCAATTTACATCCCGCTCATCAGCATAACAAGGCTTCCAGTTCTCCATGGCCTGTCCTGCCTTTCTGGATTTTACACTTTTTTCAGATGGCCCTTTTGACCAGGGGGAAGTGAGACTTCATTGTAGTGCAGATTTCCTTTGCAAGCTTGCTTGGTTGGCCAAAAAGGGCGTATGCATTTTTTCCTGAATATATTCAGGAAAAAATGCATACACACTTTTTGGCCAAGTGCATCATTGTTGACGTTCTGCCTCTTTTCCTATGCTTTAAATGCAATTCCAGTCTACCTCCTGAAATCGGTTTCCTGCAATTCTGCCCCGCTTTCAAGTCCTCTTGGCAGCCTTACTTCAGTATATTTTTGGACGATAGCTGTCATTTATAACTCTGCAGGTTTGTGAATTACAGTGCCCCTGAGCTCCTTTCTTCAACTCGCTTTCTTGTGAGCTGGCCGCAACACCGCAGGATTGCTTCAGGCCTTAATCTGGTTCCGGCACGACATGCTAAGCCTTTCGTTAATTACTCTTCCTGGTGGGAAATGAGAGTTAAATTGGCCCGTACAGACACCTCCAGCTAGCCTCTCATTGCTTCTCCCTATTCCTGTTCATCTTCCGCAGAAATTGCAAACTGGGCCAAACAGGAGGTTAAAGGCACTGACTCTCCAAGTCGGGAGAGTGTTAGTAAAGCGTCTGGAATGTTGAACCCGAGTTCCAGGGGACGAGAATGGAGACATATTTGAACATGTCTCCCGATCACACGGTTGATCATACTCTGGGTTCCACATGCATGATTTTGCTGAAGGAAGAATCCCTTAAACCTGGAGAGTTGAGACCCGTGGAATGGGTACCATGCAATATGATTTCAAAGGGTCTTCATTTGCTTACCGAACCTCTCCAGTCCTATCACTGTTGCGTTTATGCCCCTGTGCAAACGCTTGATTCTCCTTTGGAGACATAGCAATCCATAGGTTTTAAGATACTTACTAGTCAGCTACATACTTAGGCTTTTAATATGGGGTGTTGAGTCCATTTCGTTGAGCAAGGAGTAGCTCTTGTCTATTCCATATTTGGCTTAAGGAACTTTATCTGTGCTCATTTCAATCTCTGGTTTTATGCAGCACCCCAACTCACCTTTCCCCTTAAGCAAGCATAAGTTGGTTTTCTAAATTTGATTCCCTGTTCTGTTTTGTAATTCAGTTCCTGTGTAGCCAAGATTACATTCCGTGTTTTAGTGATATCTCATGATGTTTCTTTTTCTGTGTGACTTATTTCAGTTAGAATCATCATACCTGAGCCCACTCATTTTCTGCTACAGGCCTGTTGACATAGATTTCATTGCTGAGTGATATTGCATTGTACGTAAGTACCACAACTTCTTTATCCATTTTGCGCTTTCTGCGATATTGAACTTGTACCGTAAAAGAGGTTCTTGTAAACAGAGCCATCCCAAACTTTGGGGTGGCTGTGTATTTTTGATTTTAATTTCCCTAAGCTATAGGACCATAAGTGGAATTGACCTAGGCTCTGTTGCTTTGTTTTTTAGATGTTTCAGGAAACACCATACACTTCTCCTGAGTGGCTGTTGGCAATTTACAACCTGCCCATCAGCATAACAAGGCTCCCAGTTCTCCATGGCCTGTCCTGCCTTTCTGGATTTTACACTTTTTTCAGATGGCCCTTTTGACCGGGGGGAAGTGAGACTTAATTGTAGTGCAGATTTCCTTTGCAAGCTTGCTTGGTTGTCCAAAAAGGGCGTATGCGTTTTTTCCTGAATATATTCAGGAAAAAACGCATACGCCCTTTTTGGCCAAGTGCATCATTGTGGACGTTCTGCCTCTTTTCCTATGCTTTAAATGCAATTCCAGTCTACCTCCTGAAATCGGTTTCCTGCAATTCTGCCCCACGTTCAAGTCCTCTTGGCAGCCTTACTTCAGTATATTTTTGGACGATAGCTGTCATTTATAACTCTGCAGGTTTGTGAATTACAGTGCCCCTGAGCTCCTTTCTTCAACTCGCTTTCTTGTGAGCTGGCCGCAACACCGCAGGATTGCTTCAGGCCCTAATCTGTTTCCCCACGGCACGCTGAGACTTTGGTTAATTCCTCTTCCTGGTGGGAAATGAGAGTTAAATTTGCCCGTCCAGACACCTCCAGCTAGTCTCTCATTGGTTCTCCCTATTCCTGTTCATATTCCGCAGAAATTGTAAACTGGGCCAAACAGGACGTTCAAGGCACTGACTCTCCAATTCGGGAGAGTGTTAGTAAAGTGTCTGGAATGTTGCACCCAAGTACCAGGGGACGAGAACTGAGATATATTGGCACACGTCTCCCGATCACACGGTTGATCATACTCTGGGTTCCACATGCATGTTTTAGCTGAAGGAAGAATCCCTTAAACCTGGAGAGTTGAGAACCGTGGAATGGGTACCATGCAATATGATTTCAAAGGGTCTTCGTTTGCTCACCGAACTTCTCCAATCCTATCACTGCTGCGTTTATGCCCCTGTACACATGCTTGATTCTCTTTCGGAGACATAGCAATCCATAGGTTTTAAGATACTTACTAGTCAGGTACATTCTTAGGCGTTTAATATGGGGTGTTGAGTCCATTTCGTTGAGCAAGGAGTAGCTCTTGTCTATTACATATTTGGCTTAAGGAACTTTATCTGTGCTCATTTCAATCTCTGGTTTTATGCAGCACCCCAACTCACCTTTCCCCTTAAGCAAGCATAAGTTGGTTTTCTAAATTTGAGACCCTGTTCTGTTTTGTAATCCAGTTCCTGTGTAGCCAAGTTTACATTCCATGTATTAGTGATATCTTATGATGTTTCTTTTTCTGTGTGACTTATTTCAGTTAGAATCATCATACCTGAACCCACTCGTTTTCTGCTACAGGCCTGTTGACATAGATTTCATTGCTGAGTGATATTGCATTGTACGTAAGTACCACAACTTCTTTATCCATTTTTCACTTTCTGTGATATTGAACTTGTCCCGTAAACGAGGTTCTTGTAAACAGAGCCATCCCAAACTTTGGGGTGGCTATGGCTTTTTGATTTTAATTTCCCTAAGCTATAGGACCATAAGTGGATTTGACCTAGGCTCTGTTGCTTTGTTTTTTAGACGTTTCAGGAAACACCATACACTTCTCCCGAGTGGCTGTTGGCAATTTACATCCCGCCCATCAGCATAACAAGGCTCCCAGTTCTCCATGGCCTGTCCTGCCTTTCTGGATTTTACACTTTTTTCAGATGGCCCTTTTGACCCGGGGAAGTGAGACTTCATTGTGGTGCAGATTTCCTTTGCAAGCTTGCTTGGTTGGCCAAAAAGTGCGTATGCGTTTTTTCCTGAATATATTCAGGAAAAAACGCATACGCCCTTTTTGGCCAAGTGCATCATTGTCGACGTTCTGCCTCTTTTCCTATGCTTTAAATGCAATTCCAGTCTACCTCCTGAAATTGGTTTCCTGCAATTCTGCCCAGCTTTCAAGTCCTCTTGGCAGCCTTACTTCACTATATTTTTGGACGATAGCTGTCATTTATAACTCTGCAGGTTTGTGAATTACAGTGCCCCTGAGCTCCTTTCTTCAACTCGCTTTCTTGTGAGCTGGCCGCAACACCGCATGATTGCTTCAGGCCCTAATCTGGTTCCGGCATGGCACACTGAGCCTTTGGTTAATTCCTCTTCCTCGTTGGAAATGAGAGTTAATTTGGCCCGTCCAGACACCTCCAGCTAGTCTCTCATTGGTTCTCCCTATTCCTGTTCATCTTCTGTAGAAATTGCATACTGGGCCAAACAGGAGGTTAAAGGCACTGACTCTCCAAGTCAGGAGAGTGTTAGTAAAGCATCTGGAATGTTGCACCCGAGTACGAGGGGACGAAATCTGAGACATATTTGAACTCGTCTCCCAATCACACGTTTGATCATACTCTGGGTTCCACATGCATGTTTTAGCTGAAGGAAGAATCCCTTAAATCTGGAGAGTTGAGACCTGTGGAATGGGTACCATGCAATATGACTTCAAAGGGTCTTCATTTGCTCACCGAACCTCTCCAATCCTATCACTGCTGCGTTTATACCCCTGTACACACGCTTGATTCTCTTTCGGAGACGTAGCAATCCAGAGGTTTTAAGATACTAGTCAGGTAAATTCTTAGGCGTTAAATATGGGGTGTTGAGTCCATTTCGTTGAGCAAGGAGTAGCTCTTGTCTATTCCATATTTGGCTTAAGGAACTTTATCTGTGCTCATTTCAATCTCTGGTTTTATGCAGCACCCCAACTAACCTTTCCCCTTAAGCAAGCATAAGTTGGTTTTCTAAATTTGTGTCCCTGTTCTGTTTTGTAATTCAGTTCCTGTGTAGCCAAGTTTACATTCCGTGTATTAGTGATATCTTATGATGTTTCTTTTTCTGTGTGACTTATTTCAGTTAGAATCATCATACCTGAATCCACTCATTATGCTGCTACAGGCCTGATGACATAGATTTCATTGCTGAGTGTTATTGTATTGTACATAAGTACCACAACTTGTTTATCCATTTTTTGCTTTCTGCGATATTGAAGTTGTACCGTTAATGAGGTTCTTGTACACAGAGCCGTCCCAAACATTGGGGTGGCTGTGTCTTTTAGATTTTAATTTCCCTAAGCTATAGGACCATAAGTGGAAGTGCCCTAGGCTCTGTTGCTTTGTTTTTTAACTGTTTCAGGAAACTCCATACACTTCTCCAGAGTGGCTGTTGGCAATTTACATCCCGCCCATCAGCATAACAAGGCTCCCAGTTCTCCATGGCCTGTCCTGCCTTTCTGGATTTTACACTTTTTTCAGATGGCCCTTTTGACCTGGGGAAGTGAGACTTCATTGTAGTGCCGATTTCCTTTGCAAGCTTGCTTGGTTGGCCAAAAAGGGCGTATGCGTTTTTTCCTGAATATATTCAGGAAAGAACGCATACGCCCTTTTTGGCCAAGTGCATCATTGTCGAAGTTCTGCCTCTTTTCCTATGCTTTAAATGCAATTCCAGTCTACCTCCTGAAATCGGTTTCCTGCAATTCTGCCCCGCTTTCAAGTCCTCTTGGCAGCCTTACTTCAGTATATTTTTGGACGATAGCTGTCATTTATAACTCTGCAGGTTTGTGAATTACAGTGCCCCTGAGCTCCTTTCTTCAACTCGCTTTCTTGTGAGTTGGCCACAACACCGCAGGATTGCTTCAGGCCCTAATCTGGTTCCGGCACGGCATGCTGAGCCTTTGGTTAATTCCTCTTCCTGGTGGGAAATGAGAGTTAAATTTGCCCGTCCAGACACCTCCAGCTAGTCTCTCATTGGTTCTGCCTATTCCTGTTCATCTTCTGCAGAAATTGCAAACTGGGCCAAACAGGAGGTTAAAGGCACTGACTCTCCAAGTCGGGAGAGTGTTAGTAAAGCATCTGGAATGTTGCACCAGAGTACCAGGGGTCGAAAAGTGAGACATATTGGAACACATCTCCCGATCACACGGCTGATCATACTCTGGGTTCCACATACATGTTTTAGCTGAAGGAAGAATCCCTTAATCCTGGAGAGTTGAGACCCGTGGAATGGGTTCCATGCAATATGACTTCAAAGGGTCTTCATTTGCTCACCGAACCTCTCCAATCCTACCACTGCTGCGTTATGCCCCTGTACACATGCTTGATTCTCTTTCTGAGACATAGCAATCCATAGGTTTTAAGATACTTACTAGTCAGATATATTCTTAGGCGTTTAATATGGGTTGTTCAGTCCATTTCGTTGAGCAAGGAGTAGCTCTTGTCTATTCCATATTTGGCTTAAGTAACTTTATCTGTGCTCATTTAATCTCTAGTTTTATGCAGCACCCCAACTCACCTTTCCCCTTAAGCAAGCATAAGTTGGTTTTCTAAATTTGAGACCCTGTTCTGTTTTGTAATCCAGTTCCTGTGTAGCCAGGTTTACATTCCGTGTATTAGTGATATCTTCTGATGTTTCTTTTCCTGTGTGACTTATTTCAGTTAGAATCATCATACCTGAATCCACTCATTATGCTGCTACGGGCCTGATGACATAGATTTCATTGCTGAGTGATATTGCATTGTACGTAAGTACCACAATTTCTTTATCCATTTTTCACTTTCTGCGATATTGAACTAGTCCCATAAACGAGTTTCTTGTAAACAGAGCCGTCCCAAACTTAGGGGTGGCTGTGTCTTTTTGATTTTAATTTCCCTAAGCTTTAGGGCCATAAGTGGAAGTGCCCTAGGCTCTGTTTCTTTGTTTTTTAGATGTTTCAGGAAACACCATACACTTCTCCCGAGTGGCTGTTGGCAATATACATCCCGCCCATCAGCATAACAAGGCTCCCAGTTCTCCATGGCCTGTCCTGCCTGTCTGGATTTTACACTTTTTTCAGATGGCCCTTTTGACCGGGGGCAAGTGAGACTTCATTGTAGTGCAGATTTCCTTTGCAAGCTTGCTTGGTTGGCCAAAAAGGGCGTATGCGTTTTTTCCTGAATATATTCAGGAATAAA
>NW_026044038.1:0-63000 GCF_937001465.1 Orcinus orca | reverse complement strand
CCCCGCTGTCAAGTCCTCTTGGCAGCCTTACTTCAGTATATTTTTGGACGATAGCTGTCATGTATAACTCTGCAGGTTTGTGAATTACAGTGCCCCTGAGTTCCTTTCTTCAACTCGCTTTTTTGTGAGATGGCCGCAACACCGCAGGATTGCTTCAGGCCCTAATCTGGTTCCGGCTGGGCACGCTGAGCCTTTGGTTAATTCCTCTTCCTGGTGGGAAATGAGAGTTAAATTTGCCCGTCCCGACACCTCCAGCTAGTCTCTCATTGGTTCTCCCTATTCCTGTTCATCTTCCGCAGAAATTGCAAACTGGGCCAAACAGGAGGTTAAAGGCACTGACTCTCCAAGTCGGGATAGTTTTAGTAAAGCGTCTGGAATATTGCACCCGAGTACCAGGGGACGAGAACTGAGACATATTGGAACATGTCTCCCGATCACACGGTTGATCATACTCTGGGTTCCACATGCATGTTTTAGCTGAAGGAAGAATCCCTTAAACCTGGAGAGTTGAGACCCGTGGAATGGGTACCATGCAATATGACTTCAAAGGGTCTTCATTTGCTCACCGAACCTCTCCAATCCTATCACTGCTGCGTTTATTCCCCTGTTCACACGCTTGATTCTCTTTCGGAGACATAGCGATGCATAGCTTTTAAGATACTTACTAGTCAGGTACATTCTTAGGCGTTTAATATGGGGTGTTGAGTCCATTTCGTTGAGCAAGGAGTAGCTCTGGTCTATTACATATTTGGCTTCAGGAACTTTATCTGTGCTCATTTCAATCTCTGGTTTTATGCAGCACCCCAACTCACCTTTCCCCTTAAGCAAGCATAAGTTGGTTTCCTAAATTTGACACCCTGTTCTGTTATGTAATCCAGTTCCTATGTAGCCAAGTTTACATTCCATGTATTAGTGATATCTTATGATGTTTCTTTTTCTGTGTGACTTATTTCAGTTAGAATCATCATACCTGAATCCACTCATTATGCTGCTACGGGCCTGATGACATAGATTTCATTGCTGAGTGATATTGCATTGTACGTAAGTACCACAACTTCTTTATCCATTTTTCACTTTCTGCGATATTGAACTAGTCCCGTAAACGAGTTTCTTCTAAACAGAGCCGTCCCAAACTTTGGGGTGGCTGTGTCTTTTTGATTTTAATTTCCCTAAGCTATAGGGCCATAAGTGGGAGTGCACTAGACTCTGTTGCTTTGTTTTTTAGATGTTTCAGGAAACACCATACACTTCTCCCGAGTGGCTGTTGGCAATTTACATCCCGCCCATCAGCATAACAAGGCTCCCTATTCTCCATGGCCTGTCCTGCCTTTCTGGATTTTACACTTTTTACAGATGGCCCTTTTGACCGGGGGGAAGTGAGACTTCACTGTAGTGCAGATATCCTTTGCAAGCTTGCTTGGTTGGCCAAAAAGGACGTATGCGTTTTTTCCTGAATATATTCAGGAAAAAACGCATACGCCCTTTTTGGCCAAGTGCATCATTGTTGACGTTCTGCCTCTTTTCCTATGCTTTAAATGCAATTCCAGTCTACCTCCTGAAATCGGTTTCCTGCAATTCTGCCCCGCTTTCAAGTCCTCTTGGCAGCCTTACTTCAGTATATTTTTGGACGATAGCTGTCATTTATAACTCTGCAGGTTTGTGAATTACAGTGCCCCTGAGCTCCTTTCTTCAACTCGCTTTCTTGTGAGCTGGCCGCAACACCGCAGGATTGCTTCAGGCCCTAATTTGGTTCTGGCACGGCACGCTGAGCCTTTGGTTAATTCCTCTTCCTGGTGGGAAATGAGAGTTAAATTTGCCCGTCCAGACACCTCCAGCTAGTCTCTCATTGGTTCTCCCTATTCCTGTTCATCTTCCGCAGAAATTGCAAACTGGGCCAAACAGGAGGTTAAAGGCACTGACTCTCCAAGTCGGGAGAGTGTTAGTAAAGCGTCTGGAATGTTGCACCCGAGTACCAGGGGACGAGAACTGAGACATATTGGAACACGTCTCCCAAACACACGGTTGATCATACTCTGGGTTCCACATGCATGCTTTAGCTGAAGGAAGAATCCCTTAAACGTGGAGAGTTGAGACCCGTGGAATGGGTACCATGCAATATGACTTCAAAGGGTCTTCATTTGCTCACCGAACCTCTCCAATCCTATCACTGCTGCGTTTATGCCCCTGTACACACGCTTGATTCTCTTTCGGAGACATAGTGATCCATAGGTTTTAAGATACTTACTAGTCAGGTACATTCTTAGGCGTTTAATATGGGGTGTTGAGTCCATTTCGTTGAGCAAGGAGTAGCTCTTGTCTATTACATATTTGGCTTAAGGAACTTTATCTGTGATCATTTCAATCTCTGGTTTTATGCAGCACCCCAACTCACCTTTCCCCTTAAGCAAGCATAAGTTGGTTTTCTAAATTTGAGACCCTGTTCTGTTTTGTAATCCAGTTCCTGTGTAGCCAAGTTTACATTTCGTGTATTAGTGATATCTTATGATGTTTCTTTTTCTGTGTGACTTATTTCAGTTAGAATCATCATACCTGAATCCACTCATTATGCTGCTATGGGCCTGATGACATAGATTTCATTGCTGAGTGATATTGCATTGTACGTAAGTACCACAACTTCTTTATCCATTTTTCCCTTTCTGTGATATTGAACTTGTCCCGTAAACGAGTTTCTTGTAAACAGAGCCGTCCCAAACTTTGGGGTGGCTGTGTCTTTTTGATTTTAATTTCCCTAAGCTATAGGGCCATAAGTGGAAGTGCCCTAGGCTCTGTTGCTTTGTTTTTTAGATGTTTCAGGAAACACCATACACTTCTCCCGAGTGGCTGTTGGCAATATACATCCCGCCCATCAGCATAACAAGGCTCCCAGTTCTCCATGGCCTGTCCTGCCTTTCTGGATTTTACACTTTTTTCAGTTGGCCCTTTTGACCGGGGGGAAGTGAGACTTCATTTTAGTGCAGATTCCTTTGCAAGCTTGCTTGGTTGGCCAAAAAGGGCGTATGCGTTTTTTCCTGAATATATTCAGGAAAAAACGCATACGCCCTTTTTGGCCAAGTGCATCATTGTCCACGTTTTGCCTCTTTTCCTATGCTTTAAATGCAATTCCAGTGTACCTCCTGAAATTGGTTTCCTGCAGTTCTGCCCCGCTTTCAAGTCCTCTTGGCAGCCTTACTTCCGTATATTTTTGTACGATAGCTGTCATTTATAACTCTGCAGGTTTGTGAATTACAGTGTCCCTGAGCTCCTCTCTTCAACTCGCTTCTTGTCAGCTGGCCGCAACACCGCAGGATTGCTTCAGGCCCTAATCTGGTTCCGGCACGGCATGCTGAGCCTTTGGTTAATTCCTCTTCCTGGTGGGAAATGAGAGTTAAATTTGCCCGTCCAGACACCTCCAGCTAGTCTCTCATTGGTTCTCCCTATTCCTGTTCATCTTCCGCAGAAATTGCAAACTGGGCCAAACAGGAGGTTAAAGGCACTGACTCTCCAAGTCGGGAGAGTGTTAGTAAAGCGTCTGGAATGTTGCACCCGAGTACCAGGGGACGAGAACTGAGACATATTGGAACACGTCTCCCGATCACACGGTTGATCATACTATGGGTTCCACATGCATATTTTAGCTGAAGGAAGAATCCCTTAAACCTGGAGAGTTGAGACCCGTGGAATGGGTACCATGCAATATGACTTCAAAGGGTCTTCATTTGCTCACCGAACCTCTCCAGTCCTATCACTGCTGCGTTTATGCCCCTGTACACAGGCTTGATTCTCTTTTGGAGACATAGCAATCCATAGGTTTTAAGATACTTTCTAGTCAGCTACATTCTTAGGCGTTTAATATGGAGTGTTGAGTCCATTTCGTTGAGCAAGGAGTAGCTCTTGTCTATTACATATTTGGCTTAAGGAACTTTATCTGTGCTCATTTCAATCTCTGGTTTTATGCAGCACCCCAACTCACCTTTCCCCTTAAGCAAGCATAAGTTGGTTTTCTAAATTTGAGACCCTGTTCTCTTTTGTAATCCAGTTCCTGTGTAGCCAAGTTTACATTCCGTGTATTAGTGATATCTTATGATGTTTCTTTTTCTGTGTGACTTATTTCAGATAGAATCATCATACCTGAATCCACTCATTATGCTGCTACAGGCCTGATGACATAGATTTCATTGCTGAGTGATATTGCATTGTACGTAAGTACCACAACTGCTTTATGCATTTTTCACTTTCTGTGATATTGAACTTGTCCGGTAAACGAGTTTCTTGTAAACAGAGCCGTCCCAAACTTAGGGGTGGCTGTGTCTTTTTGATTTTAATTTCCCTAAGCTATAGGACCATATGTGGAAGTGCCCTAGGCTCTGTTGCTTTGTTTTTTAGATGTTTCAGGAAACACCATACACTTCTCCCGAGTGGCTGTTGGCAATTTACATCCCACCCATCAGCATAACAAGGCTCCCAGTTCTCCATGGCCTGTCCTGCCTTTCTGGATTTTACACTTTTTTCAGTTGGCCCTTTTGACCGGGGGGAAGTGAGACTTCATTGTAGTGCAGATTTCCTTTGCAAGCTTGCTTGGTTGGCCAAAAAGTGCGTATGCGTTTTTTCCTGAATATATTCAGGAAAAAACGCATACGCCCTTTTTGGCCAAGTGCATCATTGTCGACGTTTTGCCTCTTTTCCTATGCTTTAAATGCAATTCCAGTCTACCTCCTGAAATTGGTTTCCTGCAGTTCTGCCCCGCTTTCAAGTCCTCTTGGCAGCCTTACTTCAGTATATTTTTGGACGATAGCTGTCATTTATAACTCTGCAGGTTTGTGAATTACAGTGCCCCTGAGCTCCTTTCTTCAACTTGCTTTCTTGTGAGCTGGCCGCAACACCGCAGGATTGCTTCAGGCCCTAATCTGGTTCCGGCACGGCAAGCTGAGCCTTTGGTTAATTCCTCTTCCTGGTGGGAAATGAGAGTTAAATTTGCCCGTCCCGACACCTCCAGCTAGTCTCTCATTGGTTCTCCCTATTCCTGTTCATCTTCCGCAGAAATTGCAAACTGGGCCAAACAGGAGGTTAAAGGCACTGACTCTCCAAGTCGGGATAGTTTTAGTAAAGCGTCTGGAATATTGCACCCGAGTACCAGGGGACGAGAACTGAGACATATTGGAACATGTCTCCCGATCACACGGTTGATCATACTCTGGGTTCCACATGCATGTTTTAGCTGAAGGAAGAATCCCTTAAACCTGGAGAGTTGAGACCCGTGGAATGGGTACCATGCAATATGACTTCAAAGGGTCTTCATTTGCTCACCGAACCTCTCCAATCCTATCACTGCTGCGTTTATTCCCCTGTTCACACGCTTGATTCTCTTTCGGAGACATAGCGATGCATAGCTTTTAAGATACTTACTAGTCAGGTACATTCTTAGGCGTTTAATATGGGGTGTTGAGTCCATTTCGTTGAGCAAGGAGTAGCTCTGGTCTATTACATATTTGGCTTCAGGAACTTTATCTGTGCTCATTTCAATCTCTGGTTTTATGCAGCACCCCAACTCACCTTTCCCCTTAAGCAAGCATAAGTTGGTTTCCTAAATTTGACACCCTGTTCTGTTATGTAATCCAGTTCCTATGTAGCCAAGTTTACATTCCATGTATTAGTGATATCTTATGATGTTTCTTTTTCTGTGTGACTTATTTCAGTTAGAATCATCATACCTGAATCCACTCATTATGCTGCTACGGGCCTGATGACATAGATTTCATTGCTGAGTGATATTGCATTGTACGTAAGTACCACAACTTCTTTATCCATTTTTCACTTTCTGCGATATTGAACTAGTCCCGTAAACGAGTTTCTTCTAAACAGAGCCGTCCCAAACTTTGGGGTGGCTGTGTCTTTTTGATTTTAATTTCCCTAAGCTATAGGGCCATAAGTGGGAGTGCACTAGACTCTGTTGCTTTGTTTTTTAGATGTTTCAGGAAACACCATACACTTCTCCCGAGTGGCTGTTGGCAATTTACATCCCGCCCATCAGCATAACAAGGCTCCCTATTCTCCATGGCCTGTCCTGCCTTTCTGGATTTTACACTTTTTACAGATGGCCCTTTTGACCGGGGGGAAGTGAGACTTCACTGTAGTGCAGATATCCTTTGCAAGCTTGCTTGGTTGGCCAAAAAGGACGTATGCGTTTTTTCCTGAATATATTCAGGAAAAAACGCATACGCCCTTTTTGGCCAAGTGCATCATTGTCGACGTTCTGCCTCTTTTCCTATGCTTTAAATGCAATTCCAGTCTACCTCCTGAAATCGGTTTCCTGCAATTCTGCCCCGCTTTCAAGTCCTCTTGGCAGCCTTACTTCAGTATATTTTTGGACGATAGCTGTCATTTATAACTCTGCAGGTTTGTGAATTACAGTGCCCCTGAGCTCCTTTCTTCAACTCGCTTTCTTGTGAGCTGGCCGCAACACCGCAGGATTGCTTCAGGCCCTAATTTGGTTCTGGCACGGCACGCTGAGCCTTTGGTTAATTCCTCTTCCTGGTGGGAAATGAGAGTTAAATTTGCCCGTCCAGACACCTCCAGCTAGTCTCTCATTGGTTCTCCCTATTCCTGTTCATCTTCCACAGAAATTGCAAACTGGGCCAAACAGGAGGTTAAAGGCACTGACTCTCCAAGTCGGGAGAGTGTTAGTAAAGCGTCTGGAATGTTGCACCCGAGTACCAGGGGACGAGAACTGAGACATATTGGAACACGTCTCCCAAACACACGGTTGATCATACTCTGGGTTCCACATGCATGCTTTAGCTGAAGGAAGAATCCCTTAAACGTGGAGAGTTGAGACCCGTGGAATGGGTACCATGCAATATGACTTCAAAGGGTCTTCATTTGCTCACCGAACCTCTCCAATCCTATCACTGCTGCGTTTATGCCCCTGTACACACGCTTGATTCTCTTTCGGAGACATAGTGATCCATAGGTTTTAAGATACTTACTAGTCAGGTACATTCTTAGGCGTTTAATATGGGGTGTTGAGTCCATTTCGTTGAGCAAGGAGTAGCTCTTGTCTATTACATATTTGGCTTAAGGAACTTTATCTGTGATCATTTCAATCTCTGGTTTTATGCAGCACCCCAACTCACCTTTCCCCTTAAGCAAGCATAAGTTGGTTTTCTAAATTTGAGACCCTGTTCTGTTTTGTAATCCAGTTCCTGTGTAGCCAAGTTTACATTTCGTGTATTAGTGATATCTTATGATGTTTCTTTTTCTGTGTGACTTATTTCAGTTAGAATCATCATACCTGAATCCACTCATTATGCTGCTATGGGCCTGATGACATAGATTTCATTGCTGAGTGATATTGCATTGTACGTAAGTACCACAACTTCTTTATCCATTTTTCCCTTTCTGTGATATTGAACTTGTCCCGTAAACGAGTTTCTTGTAAACAGAGCCGTCCCAAACTTTGGGGTGGCTGTGTCTTTTTGATTTTAATTTCCCTAAGCTATAGGGCCATAAGTGGAAGTGCCCTAGGCTCTGTTGCTTTGTTTTTTAGATGTTTCAGGAAACACCATACACTTCTCCCGAGTGGCTGTTGGCAATATACATCCCGCCCATCAGCATAACAAGGCTCCCAGTTCTCCATGGCCTGTCCTGCCTTTCTGGATTTTACACTTTTTTCAGTTGGCCCTTTTGACCGGGGGGAAGTGAGACTTCATTTTAGTGCAGATTCCTTTGCAAGCTTGCTTGGTTGGCCAAAAAGGGCGTATGCGTTTTTTCCTGAATATATTCAGGAAAAAACGCATACGCCCTTTTTGGCCAAGTGCATCATTGTCCACGTTTTGCCTCTTTTCCTATGCTTTAAATGCAATTCCAGTGTACCTCCTGAAATTGGTTTCCTGCAGTTCTGCCCCGCTTTCAAGTCCTCTTGGCAGCCTTACTTCCGTATATTTTTGTACGATAGCTGTCATTTATAACTCTGCAGGTTTGTGAATTACAGTGTCCCTGAGCTCCTCTCTTCAACTCGCTTCTTGTCAGCTGGCCGCAACACCGCAGGATTGCTTCAGGCCCTAATCTGGTTCCGGCACGGCATGCTGAGCCTTTGGTTAATTCCTCTTCCTGGTGGGAAATGAGAGTTAAATTTGCCCGTCCAGACACCTCCAGCTAGTCTCTCATTGGTTCTCCCTATTCCTGTTCATCTTCCGCAGAAATTGCAAACTGGGCCAAACAGGAGGTTAAAGGCACTGACTCTCCAAGTCGGGAGAGTGTTAGTAAAGCGTCTGGAATGTTGCACCCGAGTACCAGGGGACGAGAACTGAGACATATTGGAACACGTCTCCCGATCACACGGTTGATCATACTATGGGTTCCACATGCATGCTTTAGCTGAAGGAAGAATCCCTTAAACCTGGAGAGTTGAGACCCGTGGAATGGGTACCATGCAATATGACTTCAAAGGGTCTTCATTTGCTCACCGAACCTCTCCAGTCCTATCACTGCTGCGTTTATGCCCCTGTACACAGGCTTGATTCTCTTTTGGAGACATAGCAATCCATAGGTTTTAAGATACTTTCTAGTCAGCTACATTCTTAGGCGTTTAATATGGAGTGTTGAGTCCATTTCGTTGAGCAAGGAGTAGCTCTTGTCTATTACATATTTGGCTTAAGGAACTTTATCTGTGCTCATTTCAATCTCTGGTTTTATGCAGCACCCCAACTCACCTTTCCCCTTAAGCAAGCATAAGTTGGTTTTCTAAATTTGAGACCCTGTTCTCTTTTGTAATCCAGTTCCTGTGTAGCCAAGTTTACATTCCGTGTATTAGTGATATCTTATGATGTTTCTTTTTCTGTGTGACTTATTTCAGATAGAATCATCATACCTGAATCCACTCATTATGCTGCTACAGGCCTGATGACATAGATTTCATTGCTGAGTGATATTGCATTGTACGTAAGTACCACAACTGCTTTATGCATTTTTCACTTTCTGTGATATTGAACTTGTCCGGTAAACGAGTTTCTTGTAAACAGAGCCGTCCCAAACTTAGGGGTGGCTGTGTCTTTTTGATTTTAATTTCCCTAAGCTATAGGACCATATGTGGAAGTGCCCTAGGCTCTGTTGCTTTGTTTTTTAGATGTTTCAGGAAACACCATACACTTCTCCCGAGTGGCTGTTGGCAATTTACATCCCACCCATCAGCATAACAAGGCTCCCAGTTCTCCATGGCCTGTCCTGCCTTTCTGGATTTTACACTTTTTTCAGTTGGCCCTTTTGACCGGGGGGAAGTGAGACTTCATTGTAGTGCAGATTTCCTTTGCAAGCTTGCTTGGTTGGCCAAAAAGTGCGTATGCGTTTTTTCCTGAATATATTCAGGAAAAAACGCATACGCCCTTTTTGGCCAAGTGCATCATTGTCGACGTTTTGCCTCTTTTCCTATGCTTTAAATGCAATTCCAGTCTACCTCCTGAAATTGGTTTCCTGCAGTTCTGCCCCGCTTTCAAGTCCTCTTGGCAGCCTTACTTCAGTATATTTTTGGACGATAGCTGTCATTTATAACTCTGCAGGTTTGTGAATTACAGTGCCCCTGAGCTCCTTTCTTCAACTCGCTTTCTTGTGAGCTGGCCGCAACACCGCAGGATTGCTTCAGGCCCTAATCTGGTTCCGGCACGGCAAGCTGAGCCTTTGGTTAATTCCTCTTCCTGGTGGGAAATGAGAGTTAAATTTGCCCGTCCAGACACCTCCAGCTAGTCTCTCATTGGTTCTCCCTATTCCTGTTCATCTTCCGCAGAAATTGCAAACTGGGCCAAACAGGAGGTTAAAGGCACTGACTCTCCAAGTCGGGAGAGTGTTAGTAAAGCGTCTGCAATGTTGCACCCGAGTACCAGGGGACGAGAACTGAGACATATTGGAACACGTCTCCCGATCACACGGTTGATCATACTCTGGGTTCCACATGCATGATTTAGCTGAAGGAAGAATCCCTTAAAACTGGAGAGTTGAGACCCGTGGAATGGGTACCATGCAATATGACTTCAAAGGGTCTTCATTTGCTCACCGAACCTCTCCAATCCTATCACTGCTGCGTTTATGCCCCTGTACACACGCTTGATGCTCTTTCGGAGACATAGCGATCCATAGGTTTTAAGATACCTACTAGTCAGGTACATTCTTAGGCGTTTAATATGGGGTGTTGAGTCCATTTTGTTGAGCAAGGAGTATTTCTTGTCTATTATATATTTGGCTTAAGGAACTTTATCTGTGCTCATTTCAATCTCTGGTTTTATGCAGCACCCCAACTCACCTTTCCCCTTAAGCAAGCATAAGTTGGTTTTCTAAATTTGAGACCCTGTTCTCTTTTGTAATCCAGTTCCTGTGTAGCCAAGTTTACATTCCGTGTATTAGTGATATCTTATGATGTTTCTTTTTCTGTGTGACTTATTTCAGATAGAATCATCATACCTGAATCCACTCATTATGCTGCTACGGGCCTGATGACATAGATTTCATTGCTGAGTGATATTGCATTGTACGTAAGTACCACAACTGCTTTATGCATTTTTCACTTTCTGTGATATTGAACTTGTCCCGTAAACGAGTTTCTTGTAAACAGAGCCGTCCCAAACTTAGGGGTGGCTGTGTCTTTTTGATTTTAATTTCCCTAAGCTATAGGGCCATAAGTGGAAGTGCCCTAGGCTCTGTTGCTTTGTTTTTTAGATGTTTCAGGAAACACCATACACTTCTCCCGAGTGGCTGTTGGCAATATACATCCCGCCCATCAGCATAACAAGGCTCCCAGTTCTCCATGGCCTGTCCTGCCTTTCTGAATTTTACACTTTTTTCAGTTGGCCCTTTTGACCGGGGGGAAGTGAGACTTCATTGTAGTGCAGATTTCCTTTGCAAGCTTGCTTGGTTGGCCAAAAAGGGCGTATGCGTTTTTTCCTGAATATATTCAGGAAAAAACGCATACGCCCTTTTTGGCCAAGTGCATCATTGTCGACGTTTTGCCTCTTTTTCTATGCTTTAAATGCAATTCCAGTGTACCTCCTGAAATTGGTTTCCTGCAATTCTGCCCCGCTTTCAAGTCCTCTTGGCAGCCTTACTTCAGTATATTTTTGGATGATAGCTGTCATTTATAACTCTGCAGGTTTGTGAATTACAGTGCCCCTGAGCTCCTTTCTTCAACTCGCTTTCTTGTGAGCTGGCGGCAAGACCGCAGGATTGCTTCAGGCCCTAATCTGGTTCCGGCACGGCACGCTGAGCCTTTGCTTAATTCCTCTTCCTGGTGGGAAATGAGAGTTAAATTTGCCCGTCCAGACACCTCCAGCTAGTCTCTCATTGGTTCTCCCTATTCCTGTTCATCTTCCGCAGAAATTGCAAACTGGGCCAAACAGGAGGTTAAAGGCACTGACTCTCCAAGTCGGGAGAGTGTTAGTAAAGCGTCTGGAATGTTGCACCCGAGTACCAGGGGACGAGAACTGAGACATATTGGAACACGTCTCCCGATCACACGGTTGATCATACTCTGGGTTCCACATGCATGATTTAGCTGAAGGAAGAATCCCTTAAACCTGGAGAGTTGAGACCCGTGGAATGGGTACCATGCAATATGACTTCAAAGGGTCTTCATTTGCTCACCGAACCTCTCCAATGCTATCACTGCTGCGTTTATGCCCCTGTACACACGCTTGATTCTCTTTCGGAGACATAGTGATCCATAGGTTTTAAGATACTTACTAGTCAGGTACATTCTTAGGTGTTTAATATGGGGTGTTGAGTCCATTTCGTTGAGCAAGGAGTAGCTCTTGTCTATTACATATTTGGCTTAAGGAACTTTATCTGTGCTCATTTCAATCTCTGGTTTTATGCAGCACCCCAACTCACCTTTCCCCTTAAGCAAGCATAAGTTGGTTTTCTAAATTTGAGACCCTGTTCTCTTTTGTAATCCAGTTCCTGTGTAGCCAAGTTTACATTCCATGTATTAGTGATATCTTATGATGTTTCATTTTCTGTGTGACTTATTTCAGTTAGAATCATCATACCTGAATCCACTCACTATGCTGCTACGGGCCTGATGACATAGAATTCATTGCTGAGTGATATTGCATTGTACGTAAGTAGCACAAATTCTTTATCCATTTTTCACTTTCTGTGATATTGAACTTGTACCATAAACGAGGTTCTTGTAAACAGAGCCGTCCCAAACGTTGGGGTGGCTGTGTCTTTTTGATTTTAATTTCCCTAAGCTATAGGACCATAAGTGGAAGTGCCCTAGGCTCTGTTGCTTTGTTTTTTAGATGTTTCAGGAAAAACCATACACTTCTCCAGAGTGGCTGTTGGCAATTTACATCCCACCCATCAGCATAACAAGACTCCCACTTCTCCATGGCCTGTCCTGCCTTTCTAGATTTTACACTTTTTTCAGATGGCCCTTTTGACTGGGGGGAAGTGAGACTTCATTGTAGTGCAGATTTCCTTTGCAAGCTTGCTTGGTTGTCCAAAGAGGGCGTATGCGTTTTTTCCAGAAAAAACTCATACGCCGTTTTTGGCCAAGTGCATTATTGTCGACGTTCTGCCTCTTTTCCTATGCTTTAAATGCAATTCCAGTCTACCTCCTGAAATCGGTTTCGTGCAATTCTGCCCCGCTTTCAAGTTCTCTTGGCAGCCTTACTTCAGTATATTTTTGGACGATAGCTGTCATTTATAACTCTGCAGGTTTGTGAATTACAGTGCCCCTGAGCTCCTTTCTTCAACTCGCTTTCTTGTGAGCTGGCCGCAACACCGCAGGACTGCTTCAGGCCCTAGTCTGGTTCCGGCACGGCATGCTGAGCCTTTGGTTAATTCCTCTTCCTGGTGGGAAATGAGAGTTAAATTTTCCCGTCCAGACACCTCCAGCTAGTCTCTCATTGGTCCTCCCTATTCCTGTTCATCTTCCACAGAAATTGCAAACTGGGCCAAACAGGAGTTTAAAGGCACTGACTCACCAAGTCGGGAGAGTGTTAGTAAAGCGTCTGGAATGCTGCACCCGAGTACCAGGGGACGAGAACTGAGACATATTAGAACACGTCTCCCGATCACATGGTTGATCATACTCTGGGTTTCACATGCATGCTTTAGCTGAAGGAAGAATCCCTTAAACCTGGAGAGTTGAGACCCGTGGAATGGGTACCATGCAATATGACTTCAAAGGGTCTTCATTTGCTCACCGAAACTCTTCAATCCTATCACTGCTGCGTTTATACCCCTGTACACACGCTTGATTCTCTTTCGGAGACATAGCAATCCATAGGATTTAAGATACTTACTAATCAGGTACATTCTTAGGCGTTTAATATGGGGTGTTAAGTCCATTTCGTTGAGCAAGGAGTAGCTCTTGTCTATTACATATTTGGCTTCAGGAACTTTATCTGTGCTCATTTCAACCTCTGCTTTTATGCAGCACCCCAACTCACCTTTCCCCTTAAGCAAGCATATGTTGGTTTTCTAAATTTGATACCATGTTATGTTTTGTAGTCCAGTTCCTGTGTAGCCGAGTTTACATTCCGTGTATTAGTGATATCTCATGATGTTTCTTTTTCTTGTGACTTATTTCAGTTAGAATCATCATACCTGAATCCACTCATTATGCTGCTACGGGCCTAATGACATAGATTTCATTGCTGAGTGATATTGCATTGTACGTAAGTACCACAACTTCTTTATCCATTTTTCACTTTCTGAGATATTGAACTTGACCCGTACACGAGGTTCTTGTAAACAGAACCGTCCCAAACTATGGGGTGGCTGTGTCTTTTTGATTTTAATTTCCCTAAGCTATAGGACCATAAGAGGAAGTGCCCTAGGCTCTGTTGCTTTGTTTCTTAGATGTTTCAGGAAACACCATACACTTCTCCCAAGTGTTTGTTGGCAATCTACATTCCGCCCATCATCATAACAAGGCTCCAAGTTCTCCATGGCCTGTCCTGCCTTTCTGGATTTTACACTTTTTTCAGATGGCCCTTTTGACAGGGGTGAAGTGAGACTTCATTGTAGTGCAGATTTCCTTTGCAAGCTTGCTTGGTTGGCCAAAAAGGGCGTATGCGTTTTTTCCTGAATATATTCAGGAAAAAACGCATACGCCCTTTTTGGCCAAGTGCATCATTGTGGACGTTCTGCCTCTTTTCCTATGCTTTAAATGCAATTCCAGTCTACCTCCTGAAATCGGTTTACTGCAATTCTGCACCGCTTTCAAGTTCTCTTGGAAGCCTTACTTCAGTATATTTTTGGGCGATAGCTGTCATTTATAACTCTGCAGGTTTGTGAATTACAGTGCCCCTGAGCTCCTTTCTTCAACTCGCTTTCTTGTGAGCTGGCCGCAACACCGCAGGATTGCTTCAGGCCCTAATCTGGTTCCGGCACAGCACGCTGAGCCTTTGGTTAATTCCTCTTCCTGGTGGGAAATGAGAGTTAAATTTGCCCGTCCAGACACCTCCAGCTAGTCTCACATTAGTTCTCCCTATTCCTGTTCATCTTCTCCAGAAATTGCAAACTGGGCCAAACTGGGTCAAACAGGAGTTTAAGGCACTGACTCTCCAAGTCGGGAGAGTGTTAGTAAAGCGTCTGGAATGTTGCACCCGAGTACCAGGGGACGAGAACTGAGACATTAGAACACGTCTCCCGATCACACGGTTGATCATACTGTGGGTTCCACATGCATGTTTTAGCTGAAGGAAGAATCCCTTAAACCTGGAGAGTTGAGACCCGTGGAATGGGTACCATGCAATATGACTTCAAAGGGTCTTTGTTTGCTCACCAAACCTCTCAAATCCTATCACTGCTGCGTTTATGCCCCTGTACACATGCTTGATTCTCTTTTGGAGACATAGCAATCCATAGGTTTTAAGATAATTAGTAGTCAGGTACATTCTTAGACATTTAATATCGGGTGTTGAGTCCTTTTCGTTGAGCAAGGAGTAGCTCTGGTCTATTACATATTTGGCTTAAGGAACTTTATCTGTGCTCATTTCAATCTCTGGTTTTATGCAGCACCCCAACTCACTTTTCCCCTTAAGCAAGCATAAGTTGGTTTTCTAAATTTGAGACCCAGTTCTGTAATTCTGTTCCTGTGTAGCCAAGTTTACATTCCGTGTATTAGTGATATCTTATGATGTTTTTTTTTCTGTGTGAATTATTTCAGTTAGAATCGTCATACCTGAATCCACTCATTATGCTGCTACGGGCCTGATGACATAGATTTCATTGCTGAGTGATATTGCATTGTACGTAAGTAGCACAACTTCTTTAATCATTTTTCACTTTCTGCGATATTGAACCTGTCCCGTAAAAGAGTTTCTTGTAAACAGAGCCGTCCCAAACTTTGGGGTGGCTGTGTCTTTTTGATTTTAATTTCCCTAAGCTATAGGACCATAAGTGGAAGTGCCCTAGGCTCTGTTGCTTTGTTTTTTAGATGTTTCAGGAAACACCATACACTTCTCCAGAGTGGCTGTTGGCAATATACATCCCGCCCATCAGCATAACAAGACTCCCAGTTCTCCATGGCCTGTCCTGCCTTTCTGGATTTTACACTTTTTTCAGATGGCCCTTTAGACAGGGGTGAAGTGAGACTTCATTGTAGTGCAGATTTCCTTTGCAAGCTTGCTTTGTTGGCCAAAAAGTGCGTATGCGTTTTTTCCTGAATATATTCAGGAAAAAACGCATACGCCCTTTTTGGCCAAGTGCATCATTGTCGACGTTCTGCCTCTTTTCCTATGCTTTAAATGCAATTCCAGTCTGCCTACTGAAATCAGTTTCCTGCAATTCTGCCCCGCTTTCAAGTCCTCTTGGCAGCCTTACTTCAGTATATTTTTGGACGATAGCTGTCATTTATAACTCTGCATGTTTGTTAATTACAGTGCCCCTGAGCTCCTTTCTTCAACTCGCTTTCTTGTGAGCTGGCCGCAACACCGCAGGATTGCTTCAGGCCCTAATCTGGTTCCGGCACGGCACTCTGAGCCTTTGGTTAATTCCTCTGCCTGGTGGGAAATGAGAGTTAAATTTGTCCGTCCAGACACCTCCAGCTAGTCTCTCATTGGTTCTCCCTATTCCTGTTCATCTTCCGCAGAAATTGCAAACTGGGCCAAACAGGAAGTTAAAGGCACTGACTCTCCAAGTCGGGAGAGTGTTAGTAAAGCATCTTGAATGTTGCACCCGAGTATCAGGGGACGAGAACTGAGACATATTGGAACACGTCGCCATATCACATGGTTGATCATACTCTGGGTTCCACATGCATGATTTAGCTGAAGGAAGAATCCCTTAAACCTGGAGAGTTGAGACCCGTGGAATGGGTACCATGCAATATGACTTCAAAGGGTCTTCATTTGCTCACCGAAGCTCTCCAATCCTATCACTGCTGCGTTTATGCCCCTGTACACACACATGATTCTCTTTCGGAGACATAGCAATCCATAGGTTTTAAGATACTTACTAGTCAGGTACATTCTCAAGCGTTTAATATGGGGTGTTGAGTCCATTTCGTTGAGCAAGGAGTAGCTCTTGTCTATTACATATTTGGCTTAAGGAACTTTATCTGTGCTCATTTCAATCTCTGGTTTTATGCAGCACCCCAGCTCACCTTTCCCCTTAAGCAAGCATAAGTTGGTTTTCTAAATTTGAGACCCTGTTCTGTTTTGTAATTCAGTTCCTGTGTAGCCAAGTTTACATTCCGTGTATTACTGATATCTTATGATGTTTCTTTTTCTGTGTGACTTATTTCAGTTAGAATCATCATATCTGAATCCACTCATTATGCTGCTACGGGCCTGATGACATAGATTTCATTTCTGAGTGATATTGCATTGTACGTAAGTACCACAACTTCTTTATCCATTTTTCACTTTCTGTGATATTGAACTTGTAACGTAAACGTGGTTCTGGTAAACAGAGCCGTTCCAAACTTTGGGGTGGCTGTGTCTTTTAGATTTTAATATCCCTAAGCTATAGGACCATAAGTGGAAGTGCCCTAGGCTCTGATGCTTTGTTTTTTAGATGTTTCAGGAAACACCATACACTTCTCCCGAGTGGCTGTTGGCAATTTACATCCCGCCCATCAGCACAACAAGGCTCCCAGTTCTCCATGGCCTGTCCTGCCTTTCTGGATTTTACAGTTTTTTCACATGGCCCTTTTGACCGGGGGGGAACTGAGACTTCATTGTAGTGCAGATTTCCTTTGCAAGCTTGCTTTGTTGGCCAAAAAGGGCGTATGCGTTTTTTCCTGAATATATTCAGGAAAAACGAATATGCCCTTTTTGGCCAAGTGCATCATTGTCGACGTTCTGCCTCTTTTCCTATGCTTTAAATGCAATTCCAGTCTGCCTACTGAAATCAGTTTCCTGCAATTCTGCCCCGCTTTCAAGTCCTCTTGGCAGCCTTACTTCAGTATATTTTTGGACGATAGCTGTCATTTATAACTCTGCAGGTTTGTGAATTACAGTGTCCCTGAGCTCCTTTCTTCAACTCGCTTTCTTGTGAGCTGGCCGCAACACCACGGGATTGCTTCAGGCCCTAATCTGGTTCCGGCACGGCACGCTGAGCCTTTGCTTAATTCCTCTTCCTGGTGGGAAATGAGAGTTAAATTTGCCCGTCCAGACACCTCCAGCTAGTCTCTCATTGGTTCTCCCTATTCCTGTTCATCTTCCGCAGAAATTGCAAACTGGGCCAAACAGGAGGTTAAAGGCACTGACTCTCCAAGTCGGGAGAGTGTTAGTTAAGCGTCTGGAATGTTGCACCCGAGTACCAGTGGACGAGAACTGAGACTAATTGGAACACATCTCCTGATCACACGGTTGATCATACTCTGGGTTACACATGCATGTTTTAGCTGAAGGAAGAATCCCTTAAACCTGGAGATTTGAGACCCGTGGAATGGGTTCCATGCAATATGACTTCAAAGGGTCTTCATTTGCTCACCGAACCTCTCCAATCCTATCACTGCTGCCTTTATGCCCCTGTACACACGCTTGATTCTCTTTCGGAGACATAGTAATCCATAGGTTTTAAGATACTTACTAGTCAGGTACATTCTTAGGCTTTTAATATGGGGTGTTGAGTCCATTTCGTTGAGCAAGGAGTAGCTCTTGTCTATTACATATTTGGCTTAAGGAACTTTATCTGTGCTCATTTCAATCTCTGGTTTTATGCAGAAGCCCAACTCACCTTTCCCCTTAAGCAAGCATAAGTTGGTTTTCTGAATTTGAGACCCTGTTCTGTTTTGTAATTCAGTTCCTGTGTAGCCAAGTTTACATTCCGTGTATTAGTGATATTTTATGATGTTTCTTTTTCTGTGTGACTTTTTTCAGTTAGAATCATCATACCTGAATCCACTCATTATGCTGCTATGTGCCTGATGACATAGATTTCATTGCTGAGTGATATTGCATTGTACGTAAGTCCCACAACTTCTTTATCCATTTTTCACTTTCTGTGATATTGAACTTGTACCGTAAACGAGATTCTTGTAAACAGAGCCGTCCCAAACTTTGGGGTGGCTGTGTCTTTTTGATTTTAATTTCGCTAAGCTATAGGACCATAAGTGGAAGTGCCCTAGGCTCTGTTGCTTTGTTTTTTAGATGTTTCAGGAAACACCATACACTTCTCCCGAGTGGCTGTTGGCAATTTACATCCCGCCCATCAGCATAACAAGGTTCCCAGTTCTCCATGGCCTGTCCTGCCTTTCTGGATTTTACACTTTTTTCAGATGTCCCTTTTGTCCGGGGGGAAGTGAGACTTCATTGTAGTGCAGATTTCCTTTGCAAGCTTGCTTGGTTGGCCAAAAAGTGCGTATGCGTTTTTTCCTGAATATATTCAGGAAAAAACGCATACGCCCTTTTTGGCCAAGTGCATCATTGTCGACGTCCTGCCTCTTTTCCTATGCTTTAAATGCAATTCCAGTCTACCTCCTGAAATCGGTTTCCTGCAATTCTGCCCCTCTTTCAAGTCCTCTTGGCAGCCTTAGTTCAGTATATTTTTGGACGATAGCTGTCATTTATAACTCTGCAGGTTTGTGAATTACAGTGCCCCTGAGCTCCTTTCTTCAACTCGCTTTCTTGTGAGCTGGCCGCAACACCGCAGGAGTGCTTCAGGCCCTAATCTGGTTCCGGCACAGCACGCTGAGCCTTTGGTTAATTCCTCTTCCTGGTCGGAAATGAGAGTTAAATTTGCCCTTCCAGACACCTCCAGCTAGTCTCTCATTGGTTCTCCCTATTCCTGTTTATCTTCCACAGAAATTGCAAACTGTGCCAAACAGGAGGTTAAAGGCACCGAATCTCCAAGTCGGGAGAGTGTTAGTACAGCGTCTGGAATGTTGCACCCGAGTACCAGGGGACGAAAACTGAGACATATTTGAACATGTCTCCCGATCACATGGTTGATCATACTCTGGGTTCCACATGCATGATTTAGCTGAAGGAAGAATCCCTTAAACCTGGAGAGTTGAGACCCGTGGAATAGGTACCATGCAATATGACTTCAAAGAGTCTTCATTTGCTCACCGAAACTCTCCAATCCTATCACTGCTGCGTTTATGCCCCTGTACACATGCTTGATTCTCTTTCGGAGACATAGCAATCCATAGGTTTTAAGATACTGACTAGTCAGGTACATTCTTAGGGGTTTAATAGGGGGGGTTGAGTCCATTTCGTTGAGCAAGGAGTAGCTCTTGTCTATTACATATTTGGCTTAAGGAACTTTATCTGTGCTCATTTCAATCTCTGGTTTTATGCAGCACCCCAACTCACCTTTCTCCTTAAGCAAGCATAAGTTGGTTTTCTAAATTTGAGACCCTGTTCTGTTTTGTAATCCAGTTCCTCTGTAGCCAAGTTTACATTCTGTGTATTAGTGATATCTTATGATGTTTCTTTTTCTGTGTGACTTATTTCAGTTAGAATCATCATACCTGAATCCACTCATTATGCTGCTATGTGCCTGATGACATAGATTTCATTGCTGAGTGATATTGCATTGTACGTCAGTACCACGACACCTTTATCCATTTTTCGCTTTCTGCGATATTGAACTTGTACCGTAAACGAGGTTTTTGTAAAGTGAGCCGACCAAAAGTTTGGGGTGGGTGTGTCTTTTTTATTTTAATTTCCCTAAGCTATAGGACCATAAGTGGAAGTGCCCTAGGCTCTGTTGCTTTGTTTTTTAGATGTTTCAGGAAACACCATACACTTCTCCAGAGTGGCTGTTGGCAATTTACATCCTGTCCATCAGCATAACAAGGCTTCCAGTTCTCCATGGCCTGTCCTGCCTTTCTGGATTTTACACTTTTTTCAGATGGCCCTTTTGACCGGGGGGAAGTGAGACTTCATTGTAGTGCAGATTTCCATTGCAAGCTTGCTTGGTTGGCCAAAAAGGGCGTATGCGTTTTTTCCTGAATATATTCAGGAAAAAACGCATACGCCCTTTTTGGCCAAGTGCATCATTGTGGACGTTCTGCCTCTTTTCCTATGTTTTAAATGCATTTCCAGTCTACCTCCTGAAATCGGTTTCCTGCAATTCTGCCCCACTTTCAAGTCCTCTTGGCAGCCTTACTTCAGTATATTTTTGGATGATAGCTGTCATTTATAACTCTGCAGGTTTGTGAATTACAGTGCCCCTGAGCTCCTTTCTTCAACTCGCTTTCTTGTGAGCTGGCCGCAACACCGCAGGATTGCTTCAGGCCCTAATCTGGTTCCGGCACGGCAGGCTGAGCCTTTGGTTAATTCCTCTTCCTGGTGGGAAATGAGAGTTAAATTTGCCCATCCAGACACCTCCAGCTAGTCTCTCATTGGTGCTCCCTATTCCTGTTCATCTTCCGCCGAAATTGCAAACTGGGGCAATCAGCAGGTTAAAGGTACTGACTCTCCAAGTCGGGAGAGTGTGAGTAAAGCGTCTGGAATATTGCACCCGAGTACCATGGGACGAGAACTAAGACATATTTCAACACGTCTCCCAATCACACGGTTGATCATACTCTGGGTTCCACATACATGTTTCAGCTGAAGGAAGAATCCCTTAAACCTGTAGAGTTGAGACCCGTGGAATGGGTACCATGCAATATGACTTCAAAGGGTCTTCATTTGCTCACCCAACCTCTCCAATCCTATCACTGCTGCGTTTATGCCCCTGCACACACGCTTGATTCTCTTTCAGAGACATAGCAATCCATAGGTTTTAAGATACTTACTAGTCAGGTACATTATTAGGCATTTAATATGGGGTGTTGAATCTATTTCGTTGAGCAAGGAGTAGCTCTTGTCTATTACATATTTGGCTTAAGGAACTTTATCTGTGCTCATTTCAATCTCTGGTTTTATGCAGCACCCCGACTCACCTTTCCCCTTAAGCAAGCATAAGTTGGTTTTCTGAATTTGAGACCCTGTTCTGTTTTTTAATCCAGTTCCTGTGTAGCCAAGTTTACATTCCGTGTATTAGTGATATCTTATGATGTTTCTTTTTCTGTGTGACTTATTTCAGTTAGAATCATCATACCTGAATCCACTCATTATGCTGCTACGAGCCTGATGACATAGATTTCATTGCTGAGTGATATTGCATTGTACGTAAGTACCACAACTTCTTTATCCATTTTTCGCTTTCTGCGATATTGAACTTGTACCGTAAACGAGGTTCTTGTAAACAGAGCCATCCCAAACTTTGGGGTGGCTGTGTCTTTTTGATTTTAATTTCCCTAAGCTATAGGACCATAAGTGGAAGTGCCCTAGGCTCTGTTGCTTTGTTTTTTAGATGTTTCAGGAAACACCATACACTTCTCCCGAGTGGCTGTTGGCAATTTACATCCCACCCATCAGCACAACAAGGCTCCCAGTTCTCCATGGCCTGTCCTGCCTTTCTGGATTTTACACTTTTTTCAGATGGCCCTTTTGACCGGGGGGAAGTGAGACTTCATTGTACTGCAAATTTCCTTTGCAAGCTTGCTTGGTTGGCCAAAAAGGGCGTATGCGTTTTTTCCCTGAATATATTCAGGTAAAAACGCATACGCCCTTTTTGGCCAAGTGCATCATTGTCGACGTTCTGCCTCTTTTCCTATGCTTTAAATGCAATTCCAGTGTACCTCCTGAAATCGGTTTCCTGCAATTCTGCCCCGCTTTCAAGTCCTCTTGGCAGCCTTACTTCAGTATATTTTTGGACGATAGCTGTCATTTATAACTGCAGGTTTGTGAATTACAGTGCCCCTGAGCTCCTTTCTTCAACTCGCTTTCTTGTGAGCTGGCCGCAACACCGCAGGATTGCTTCAGGCCCTAATCTGGTTCCGGCACGGCACGCTGAGCCTTTGGTTAATTCCTCTTCCTGGTGGGAAATGAGAGTTAAATTTGCCCATCCAGACACCTCCAGCTAGTCTCTCATTGGTTCTCCCTATTCCTGTTCATCTTCCGCAGAAATTGCAAACTGGGCCAAACAGGAGGTTAAAGGCACTGACTCTCCAAGTCGGGAGAGTGTTAGTTAAGCGTCTGGAATGTTGCACCCGAGTACCAGGGGACGAGAACTGAGACATATTGGAACATGTCTCCCGATCTCACGGTTGATCATACTCTGAGTTCCACATGCATGTTTTAGCTGAAGGAACAATCCCTTAAACCTGGAGAGTTGAGACCCGTGGAATGGCTACCGTGCAATATGACTTCAAAGGGTCTTTGTTTGCTCACCGAACCTCTCCAATCCTATCACTGTTGCATTTATGCCCCTGTACACATGCTTGATTCTCTTTCAGAGAAATAGCAATCTATAGGTTTTAAGATACTTACTAGTCAGGTACATTCTTGGACGTTTAATATGGGGAGTTGAGTCCATTTCGTTGAACAAGGAGTAGCTCTTGTGTATTACATATTTGGCTTAAGGAACCTTATCTGTGCTCATTTCAATCTCTGATTTTATGCAGCACCCCATCTCACCTTTCCCCTTAAGCAAGCATAAGTTGGTTTTCTAAATTTGAGACCTTCTTCTGTTTTGTAATTCAGTTCCTGTGTAGCCAAGTTTACATTCCGTGTATGAGTGATATCTTATGATGTTTCTTTTTCTGTGTGACTTATTTCAGTTAGAATCATCATACCTGAATCCACTCATTATGCTACTACGGGCCTGATGACATAGATTTCATTGCTGAGTGATATTTCATTGTACGTAAGTACCACAACTTCTTTATCCATTTTTCGCTTTCTGCGATATTGAACTTGTACCGTAAACGAGGTTCTTGTAAACAGAGCCATCCCAAACTTTGGGGTGGCTGTGTCTTTTTGATTTTAATTTCCCTAAGCTATAGGACCATAAGTGGAAGTGCCCTAGGCTCTGTTGCTTTGTTTTTTAGATGTTTCAGGAAACACCATACACTTCTCCAGAGTGGCTGTTGGCAATTTACATCCCGCCCATCAGCATAACAAGGCTCCCAGTTCTCCATGGCCTGTCCTACCTTTCTGGATTTTACACTTTTTTCAGATGGCCCTTTTGTCCGGCAGGAAGTGAGACTTCATTGTAGTGCAGATTTCCTTTGCAATCTTGGTTGGTTGGCCAAAAAGAGCGTATGCGTTTTTTCCTGAATATATTCAGGAAAAAACGCATACGCCCTTTTTGGCCAAGTGCATCATTGTGGACGTTCTGCCTCTTTTCCTATGCTTTAAATGCAATTCCAGTTTACCTCCTGAGATCGGTTTCCTGAAATTCTACCCCACTTTCAAGTCCTCTTGGCAGCCTTACTTCAGTATATTTTTGGACCATAGCTGTCATTTATAACTCTACAGATTAGTGAATTACAGTGCCCCTGAGCTCCTTTCTTCAACTCGCTTTCTTGTGAGCTGGCCGCAACACCGCAGGATTGCTTCAGACCCTAATCTGGTTCCGGCAGGGCACGCTGAGCCTTTGGTTAATTCCTCTTCCAGTTGGGAAAGGAGAGTTAAATTTGCCCATCCAGACACCTCCAGCTAGTCTCTCATTGGTTCTCCCTATTCCTGTTCATCTTCCGCAGAAATTGCAAACTGGGCCAAACAGGAGGTTAAAGGCACTGACTCTCCAAGTCGGGAGAGTGTTAGTAAAGCGTCTATAAAGTTGCACCCGAGTACCAGGGGACGAGAACGGAGACATCTTTGAACACGTCTCCTGATCACACGGTTGATCATAATCTGGGTTCCACATGCATGTTTTAGCTAAAGGAAGAATCCCTTAAACCTGGAGAGTTGAGACCCGTGGAAAGGGTACCAGGCAATATGATTTCAAAGGGTCTTCATTTGCTCACTGAACCTCTCCAATCCTATCACTGCTGCGTTTATGCCCCTGTACACATGCTTGATTCTCTTTCGGAGACATAGCAATTCATAGATTTAAGATACTTACTAGACAGGTACATTCTTAGGCGTTTAATATGTGGTGTTGAGTCCATTTCGTTAAGCAAGGAGTAGCTCTTGTCTATTACATATTTGGCTTAAGGAACTTTATCTGTGCTCATTTCAATCTCTGGTTTTATGCAGCACCCCAACTCACCTTTGCCTTAAGCAAGCATAAGTTGGTTTTCTCAATTTGAGACCCTGTTCTGTTTTGTAATCCAGTTCGTGTGTAGCCAAGTTTACATTCCGTGTATTAGTGATATCTTCTGATGTTTCTTTTCCTGTGTGACTTATTTCAGTTAGAATCATCATACCTGAATCCACTCATTATGCTGCTACGGGCCTGATGACATAGATTTCATTGCTGAGTGATATTGCATTCTACGTAAGTACCACAACTTCTTTATCCATTTTGCACTTTCTGCGATATTGAACTTGTCCTGTAAACGAGGTTCTTGTAAACAGAGCCGTCCCAAACTTTGGGGTGGCTGTGTCTTTTTGATTTTAATTTCCCTAAGCTATAGCACCATAAGTGGAAGTGCCCTAGGCTCTGTTGCTTTGTTTCTTAGATGTTTCAGGAAACACCATACACTTCTCCCAAGTGGCTGTTGGCAATTTACATCCCGCCCATCAGCATAACAAGGCTCCCAGTTCTCCATGGCCTGTCCTGCCTTTCTGGATTTTACACTTTTTTCAGATGGCCCTTTTGACCGGGGGGAAGTGAGACTTCATTGTAGTGCAGATTTCCTTTGCAAGCTTGCTTGGTTGGCCAAAAAGGGCGTATGCGTTTTTTCCTAAATATATTCAGGAAAAAACGCATACGCCCTTTTTGGCCAAATGCATCATTGTCGACGTTCTGCCTCTTTTCCTATGCTTTAAATGCAATTCCAGTCTACCTCCTGAAATCAGTTTCCTGCAATTCTGGCCCGCTTTCAAGTCCTCTTGGCAGCCTTACTTCAGTATACTTTTGGACGATAGCTGTCATTTATAACTCTGCTTGTTTGAGAATTCCAGTGCCCCTGAGCTCCTTTCTTCAACTCGCTTTATTGTGAGCTGGCCGCAACACCGCAGGATTGCTTTAGGCCCTAATCTGTTTCTGGCAAGGCAGGCTAAGCCTTTGGTTAATTCCTCTTCCTGGTGGGAAATGAGAGTTAAATTTTCCCGTCCAGACACCTCCAGCTAGTCTCTCATTGGTTCTCCCTATTCCTGTTCATCTTCCGCAGAAATTGCAAACTGGGCCAAACAGGAGGTTAAAGGCACTGACTCTCCAAGTTGGCAGAGTGTTAGTAAAGCATCTGGAATGTTGCACCCGAGTACAAGGGTACGAGAACTGAGACATATTGGAACACGTCTCCCAATCACATGGTTGATCATACTCTGGGTTCCACATGCATGTTTTAGCTGAAGGAAGAATCCCTTAAACCTGGAGAGTTGAGACCCGTGGAATGGGTACCATGCAATATGACTTCAAAGGGTCTTCATTTGCTCACCCAACCTCTCCAATCCTATCACTGATGCGTTTATGCCCCTGTACACACGCTTGATTCTCTTTCGGAGACATAGCAATCCTTAGGTTTTAAGATACTTATTCGTTAGGTACATTCTTAGGCGTTTAATATGGGGTGTTGAGTCCCTTTCGTTGAGCAAGGAGTAGCTCTTGTCTATTCCATATTGGGCTTAAGGAAATTTATCTGTGCTCATTTCAATCTCTGGTTTTATGCAGCACCCCAACTCACCTTTCCCCTTAAGCAAGCATAAGTTGGTTTTCTAAATTTGAGACCCTGTTGTGCTTTGGAATTCAGTTCCAGTATAGCCAAGTTTACATTCCGTGTATTAGTGATATCTTAAGATGTTTCTTTTTCTGTGTGACTTATTTCAGTTAGAATCATCATACCAGAATCCACTCATTATGCTGCTACGGGCCTGATGACATAGATTTCATTGCCTAGTGATATTGCATTGTACGTAAGTACCACAACTTCTTTATCCATTTTCCCCTTTCTGCGATATTGAACTTGTACCATAAACGCGGTTATTGTAAACAGAGCCATCCCAAAGTTTGGGGTGGCTGTGTCTTTTTGATTTTAATTTCCCTAAGCTATAGGACCATAAGTGGAAGTGCCTTAGGCTCTGTTGCTTTGTTTTTTAGATGTTTCAGTAAACACCATACACTTCTCCCTAGTGGCTGTTGGCAATTTACATCCCACACATCAGCATAACAAGGCTCCAAGTTCTCCATGGCCTGTCCTGCCTTTCTGGGTTTTACACTTTTTTCAGATGGCCCCTTTGACCAGGGGGAAGTGAGACTTCATTGTAGTGCAGATTTCCTTTGGAAGCTTGTTTGGTTGGCCAAAAAGTGCGTATGCGTTTTTTCCTGAATATATTCAGGAAAAAACGCATACGCCCTTTTTGGCCAAGTGCATCATTGTCGACGTTCTGCCTCTTTTCCTATGCTTTAAATGCAATTCCAGTCTACCTCCTGAAATCGGTTTCCTGCAATTCTGCCCCACTTTCAAGTCCTCTTGGCAGCCTTACTTCAGTATATTTTTGGACGATAGCTGTCATTTATAACTCTGCAGGTTTGTGAATTACAGTGCCCCTGAGCTCCTTTCTTCAACTCGCTTTCTGGTGATCTGGCCGCAATATCGCAGGATTGCTTCAGGCCGTAATCTGGATCCGGTACGGCACGCTGAGCTTTTGGTTAATTCCTCTTCCTGGTGGGAAATGAGAGCTAAATTTTCCCGTCCAGACACCTCCAGCTAGTGTCTCATTAGTTCTCCCTATTCCTGTTCATCTTCTGCAGAAATTGCAAACTGGGCCAAACAGGAGGTTAAAGGCTCTGACTCTCCAAGTCGGGAGAGCATTAGTAAAGCGTATGGAATGTTGCACCCGAGTACCAGGGGAGGAGAACTGAGACATATTTGAACACGTCTCCCGATCACATGGTTGATCATACTCTGGCTTCAACATGCATGTTTTAGCTTAAGAAAGAATCCCTTAAACCTGGTGAGTTGAGACCCGTGGAATGGGTACCATGCAATATGACTTCAAAGGGTCTTCATTTGCTCACCGAACCTCTCCAATCTTATCACTCCTGCGTTTATGCCCCTGTACACACGCTAGATTCTCTTTCGGAGACATAGCAATCCATAGGTTTTAAGATACTTACTTGTCAGGTACATTCTTAGGCGTTTAATATGGGGTGTTGAGTCCATTTCGTTGAGCAAGGAGTAGCTCTTGTCTATTCCATATTTGGCTTAAGGAACTTTATCTGTGCTCATTTCAATCTCTGGTTTTCTGCAGCACCCCAACTCACCTTTCCCCTTAAGCAAGCATAAGTTGGTTTTCTAAATTTGAGACCCTGTTCTGTTTTCTACTCCAGTTCCTGTGTAGCCAAGTTGACATTCCCTGTATTAGTGATATCTTATGATGTTTCTTTTTCTCTGTGACTTATTTCAGTTAGAATCATCATACCTGAATCCATTCATTATGCTGCTACGGGCCTGATGACATAGATGTCAGTGCTGAGTGATACTGCATTGTACGTAAGTACCACAATTTCTTTATCCATTTTTCACTTTCTGCGATATTGAACTTGTACCGTAAACGAGGTTCTTGTAAACAGAGCCGTCCCAAAGTTTGGGGTGGCTGTGTGTTTTTGATTTTAATTTCCCTAAGCTATAGGACCATAAGTGGATGTGCCCTAGGCTCTGTTGCTTTGTTTTTTAGATGTTTCAGGAAACACCATACACTTCTCCTAAGTGGCTGTTGGCAATTTACATCCCGCCCATCAGCATAACAAGGCTCCCAGTTCTCCATGGCCTGTCCTGACTTTCTGGAGTTTACACTTTTTTCAGATGGCCCTGTTGACCGGGGGGAAGTGACACTTCATTGTAGTGCAGATTTCCTTTGCAAGCTTGCTTGGTTGGCCAAAAAGGGCGTATGCGTTTTTTCCTGAATATATTCAGGAAAAAACGCATACACCCTTTTTGGCCAAGTGCATCATTGTCGACGTTCTGCCTCTTTTCCTATGCTTTAAATGCAATTCCAGTCTACCTCCTGAAATTGGTTTCCTGCAATTCTGCCCTGCTTTCAAGTCCTCTTGGCAGCCTTACTTCACTATATTTTTGGACGATAGCTGTCATTTATAACTCTGCAGGTTTGTGAATTACAGTGCCCCTGAGCTCCTTTCTTCAACTCGCTTTCTTGTGAGCTGGCCACAACACAGCATGATTGCTTCAGGCCCTAATCTGGTTCCGGCATGGCACACTGAGCCTTTGGTTAATTCCTCTTCCTCGTTGGAAATGAGAGTTAATTTGGCCCGTCCAGACACCTCCAGCTAGTCTCTCATTGGTTCTCCCTATTCCTGTTCATCTTCTGCAGAAATTGCATACTGGGCCAAACAGGAGGTTAAAGGCACTGACTCTCCAAGTCAGGAGAGTGTTAGTAAAGCATCTGGAATGTTGCACCCGAGTACCAGGGGACGAAAACTGAGACATAATTGAACTCGTCTCCCAATCACACGGTTGATCATACTCTGGGTTCCACATGCATGTTTTAGCTGAAGGAAGAATCCCTTAAATCTGGAGAGTTGAGACCTGTGGAATGGGTACCATGCAATATGACTTCAAAGGGTCTTCATTTGCTCACCGAACCTCTCCAATCCTATCACTGCTGCGTTTATGCCCCTGTAGACATGCTTGATTCTCTTTCGGAGACATAGCAATCCAGAGGTTTTAAGATACTAGTCAGGTAAATTCTTAGGCGTTTAATATGGGGTGTTGAGTCCATTTCGTTGAGCAAGGAGTAGCTCTTGTCTATTCCATATTTGGCTTAAGGAAGTTTATCTGAGCTCATTTCAATCTCTGGTTTTATGCAGCACCCCAACTAACCTTTCCCCTTAAGCAAGCATAAGTTGGTTTTCTAAATTTGAGTCCCTGTTCTGTTTTGTAATTCAGTTCCTGTTTAGCCAAGTTTACATTCCGTGTATTAGTGATATCTTATGATGATTCTTTTTCTGTGTGACTTATTTCAGTTAGAATCATCATACCTGAATCCACTCATTATGCTGCTACAGGCCTGATGACATAGATTTCATTGCTGAGTGTTATTGTATTCTACGTAAGTACCACAACTTCTTTATCCATTTTTCGCTTTCTGCGATATTGAACTTGTACCGTAAACGAGGTTCTTGTAAACAGAGCCGTCCCAAAGTTTGGGGTGGCTGTGTGTTTTTGATTTTAATTTCCCTAAGCTATAGGACCATAAGTGGAAGTGCCCTAGGCTCTGTTGCTTTGTTTTTTAGATGTTTCAGGAAACACCATACACTTCTCCCCAGTGGCTGTTGCCAATTTACATCCCGCCCATCAGCATAACAAGGCTCCCAGTTCTCCATGGCCTGTCCTGCCTTTCTGGATTTTACACTTTTTTCAGATGGCCCTTTTGACCGGGGGGAAGTGAGACTTCATTGTGGTGCAGATTTCCTTTGCAAGCTTGCTTGGTTGGCCAAAAAGGGCGTATGTGTTTTTTCCTGAATATATTCAGGAAAAAACGCATACGCCCTTTTTGGCCAAGTGCATCATTTTCCACGTTCTGCCTCTTTTCCTATGCTTTAAATGCAATTCCAGTCTACCTCCTGAAATCGGTTTCCTGCAATTCTGCCCCGCTTTCAAGTCCTCTTGGCAGCCTTACTTCAGTATATTTTTGGACGATAGCTGTCGTTTATAACTCTGCAGGTTTGTGATTTACAGTGCCCCTGAGCTCCTTTCTTCAACTCGCTTTCTGGTGAGCTGGCCGCAATATCGCAGGATTGCTTCAGGCCCTAATCTGGATCCGGTACGGCACGCTGAGCTTTTGGTTAATTCCTCTTCCTGGTGGGAAATGAGAGCTAAATTTACCCGTCCAGACACCTCCAGCTAGTGTCTCATTGGTTCTCCCTATTCCTGTTCATCTTCTGTAGAAATTGCAAACTGGGCCAAACAGGAGGTTAAAGGCACTGACTCTCCTAGTAGGGAGAGCATTAGTAAAGCGTATGGAATGTTGCACCCGAGTACCAGGGGAGGAGAACTGAGACATATTTGAACACGTCTCCCGATCACATGGTTGATCATACTCTGGCTTCAACATGCATGTTTTAGCTTAAGAAAGAATCCCTTAAACCTGGTGAGTTGAGACCCGTGGAATGGGTACCATGCAATATGACTTCAAAGGGTCTTCATTTGCTCACCGAACCTCTCCAATCTTATCACTCCTGCGTTTATGCCCCTGTACACACGCTTGATTCTCTTTCGGAGACATAGCAATCCATAGGTTTTAAGATACTTACTTGTCAGGTACATTCTTAGGCGTTTAATATGGGGTGTTGAGTCCATTTCGTTGAGCAAGGAGTAGCTCTTGTCTATTCCATATTTGGCTTAAGGAACTTTATCTGTGCTCATTTCAATCTCTGGTTTTCTGCAGCACCCCAACTCACCTTTCCCCTTAAGCAAGCATAAGTTGGTTTTCTAAATTTGAGACCCTGTTCTGTTTTCTACTCCAGTTCCTGTGTAGCCAAGTTGACATTCCCTGTATTAGTGATATCTTATGATGTTTCTTTTTCTGTGTGACTTATTTCAGTTAGAATCATCATACCTGAATCCACTCATTATGCTGCTATGGGCCTGATGACATAGATGTCAGTGCTGAGTGATACTGCATTGTACGTAAGTACCACAATTTCTTTATCCATTTTTCGCTTTCTGCGATATTGAACTTGTACTGTAAATGAGGTTCTTGTAAACAGAGCCATCCCAAAGTTTGGGGTGGCTGTGTGTTTTTGATTTTAATTTCCCTAAGCTATAGGACCATATGTGGAAGTGCCCTAGTCTCTGTTGCTTTGTTTTTTAGATGTTTCAGGAAACACCATACACTTCTCCCGAGTGCCTGTTGGCAATATACATCCCGCCCATCAGCATAACAAGGCTCCCAGTTCTCCATGGCCTGTCCTGCCTTTCTGGAGTTTACACTTTTTTCAGATGGCCCTTTTGACCGGGGGGACGTGAGACTTCATTGTAGTGCAGATTTCCTTTGCAAGCTTGCTTGGTTGGCCAAAAAGGGCGTATGCGTTTTTTCCTGAATATATTCAGGAAAAAACGCATACGCCCTTTTTGGCCAAGTACATCATTGTACACGTTCTGCCTCTTTTCTTATGCTTTAAATGCAATTCCAGTCTACCTCCTGAAATCGGTTTCCTGCAATTCTGCCCGCTTTCAAGTCCTCTTGGCAGCCTTACTTCAGTATATTTTTGGACGATAGCTGTCATTTATAACTCTGCAGTTTTGTGAATTACAGTGCCCCTGAGCTCCTTTCTTCAACTCGCTTTCTTGTGAGCTGGCCGCAACACCGCAGGATTGCTTCAGGCCCTAATCTGGTTCCGGCATGGCACGCTGAGCCTTTGGTTAATTCCTCTTCCTGGTGGGAAATGAGAGTTAAATTTGCCCGTCCAGACACCTCCAGCTAGTCTCTCGTTGGTTCTCCCTATACCTGTTCATCTTCCGCAGAAATTGCAAACTGGGCCAAACAGGAGGTTAAAGGCACTGACTCTCCAAGTCGGGAGAGTGTTAGTAAAGCGTCTGGAATGTTGCACCCGAGTACCAGGGGATGAGAACTGAGACATATTTGAACACGTCTCCCAATCACACGGTTGATCATACTCTGGGTTCCACCTGCATGTTTTAGCTGAAGGAAGAATCCCTTAAACCTGGAGAGTTGAGACCCGTGGAATGGGTACCATGCAATATGACTTGAAAGGGTCTTCATTTGTTCACCGAACCTCTCCAATCCTATCACTGCTGCGTTTATGCCCCTGTACACACGCTTGATTCTCTTTCGGAGACATAGCAATCCATAGGTTTTTTTTTTTTTTTTTTTTTTTTTGCGGTACGCGGGCCTCTCACTCCTGTGGCCTCACCCATTGCGGAGCACAGGCTCCGGACGCGCAGGCTCAGCGGCCATGGCTCACGGGCCCAGCCGCTCCGCGGCATGTGGGATCTTCCTGGACCAAGGCACGAACACAAGTCCCCTGCATCGACAGGCGGACTCTCAACCACTGCGCCACCAGGGAAGCCCAATCCATAGGTTTTAAGATACTTACTAGTCAGGTACATTCTTAGGCGTTTAATATGGGGTGTTGAGTCCATTTCGTTGAGCAAGGAGAAGCTCTTGTCTATTCCACATTTGGCTTAAGGAACTTTATCTGTGCTCATTTCAATCTCTGGTTTTATGCAGCACCCCAACTCACCTTTCCGCTTAAGAAAGCATAAGTTGGTTTTTTAAATTTGAGACCCTGTTCTGTTTTGTAATTCAGTTCCTGTGTAGCCAAGTTTACATTCCGTGTATTAGTGATATCTTATGATGTTTCTTTTTCTGTGTGACTTATTTCAGTTAGAATCATCATACCTGAATCCACTCATTATGCTGCTACGGGCCTGATGACATAGATTTCATTCCTGAGTGATATTGCATTGTATGTAAGTACCACAACTTCTTTATCCATTTTTCACTTTCTGCGATATTGAACTTGTACCGTAAACGAGGTTCTTGTAAACAGAGCCGTCCCAAACTTTGGGGTGGCTGTGTCTTTTTGATTTTAATTTCCCTAAGCTATAGGACCATAAGTGGAAGTGCCCTAGGCTCTGTTGCTTTGTTTTTTAGATGTTTCAGGAAACACCATACACTTCTCCCGAGTGGCTGTTGGCAATTTACATCCCGCCCATTATATCAAGGCTCCCAGTTCTCCATGGCCTGTCCTGCCTTTCTGGATTTTACACTTTTTTCAGATGGCCCTTTTGACCCGGGGGAAGTGAGACTTCACTGTAGTGCAGATTTCCTTTGCAAAATTGCTTGGTTGAGCAAAAAGGGCGTATGCGTTTTTTCCTGAATATATTCAGGAAAAAACGCATACGCCCTTTTTGGCCAAGTGCATCATTGTCCACGTTCTGCCTCTTTTCCTATGCTTTCAATGCAATTCTAGTCTACCTCCTTAAATCGGTTTCCTGCAATTCTGCCCCGCTTTCAAGTCCTCTTGGCAGCCTTACTTCAGTATATTTTTGGACGATATCTGTCATTTATAACTCTGCAGTTTTGTGAATTACAGTGCCCCTGAACTCCTTTCTTCAACTCGCTTTCTTGTGAGCTGGCCGCAACACCGTAGGATTCCTTCAGGCCCTAATCTGGTTCCGGCACGGCACGCTGAGCCTTTGGTTAATTCCTCTTCCTGGTGGGAAATGAGAGTTAACTTTGCCTGTCCAGACACCTCCAGCTAGTGTCTCATTGGTTCTCCCTATTCCTGTTCATCTTCTGCAGAAATTGCAAACTGGGCCAAACAGGAGGTTAAAGGCTCTGACTCTCCAAGTCGGGAGAGCATTAGTAAAGCGTATGGAATGTTGCACCCGAGTACCAGGGGAGGAGAACTGAGACATATTTGAACAGGTCTCCCGATCACATGGTTGATCATACTCTGGCTTCAACATGCATGTTTTAGCTGAAGAAAGAATCCCTTAACCTGGTGAGTTGAGACCCGTGGAATGGGTACCATGCAATATGACTTCAAAGGGTCTTCATTTGCTCACCGAACCTCTCCAATCTTATCACTCCTGCGTTTATGCCCCTGTACACACGCTAGATTCTCTTTCGGAGACATAGCAATCCATAGGTTTTAAGATACTTACTTGTCAGGTACATTCTTAGGCGTTTAATATGGGGTGTTGAGTCCATTTCGTTGAGCAAGGAGTAGCTCTTGTCTATTCCATATTTGGCTTAAGTAAGTTTATCTGTGCTCATTTCAATCTCTGGTTTTCTGCAGCACCCCAACTCACCTTTCCTCTTAAGCAAGCATAAGTTGGTTTTCTAAATTTGAGACCCTGTTCTGTTTTCTACTCCAGTTCCTGTGTAGCCAAGTTGACATTCCCTGTATTAGTGATATCTTATGATGTTTCTTTTTCTCTGTGACTTATTTCAGTTAGAATCATCATACCTGAATCCATTCATTATGCTGCTACGGGCCTGATGACATAGATGTCAGTGCTGAGTGATACTGCATTGTACGTAAGTACCACAATTTCTTTATCCATTTTTCACTTTCTGCGATATTGAACTTGTACCGTAAACGAGGTTCTTGTAAACAGAGCCGTCCCAAAGTTTGGGGTGGCTGTGTGTTTTTGATTTTAATTTCCCTAAGCTATAGGACCATAAGTGGAAGTGCCCTAGGCTCTGTTGCTTTGTTTTTTAGATGTTTCAGGAAACACCATAGACTTCTCCCCAGTGGCTGTTGGCAATTTACATCCCGCCCATCAGCATAACAAGGCTCCCAGTTCTCCATGGCCTGTCCTGCCTTTCTGGATTTTGCACTTTTTTCAGATGGCCCTTTTGACCAGGGGGAAGTGAGACTTCATTGTGGTGCAGATTTCCTTTGCAAGCTTGCTTGGTTGGCCAAAAAGTGCGTATGCGTTTTTTCCTGAATATATTCAGGAAAAAACGCATACGCCCTTTTTGGCCAAGTGCATCATTTTCCACGTTCTGCCTCTTTTCCTATGCTTTAAATGCAATTCCAGTCTACCTTCTGAAATCGGTTGCCTGCAATTCTGCCCCGCATTAAAGTCCTCTTGGCAGCCTTTCTTCACTATATTTTTGGACGATAGCTGTCATTTATAACTCTGTAGGTTTGTGAATTACAGTGCCCCTGAGCTCCTTTCTTCAACTCGCTTTCTGGTGAGCTGGCCGCAATATCGCAGGATTGCTTCAGGCCCTAATCTGGATCCGGTACGGCACGCTGAGCTTTTGGTTAATTCCTCTTCCTGGTGGGAAATGAGAGCTAAATTTACCCGTCCAGACACCTCCAGCTAGTGTCTCATTGGTTCTCCCTATTCCTGTTCATCTTCTGCAGAAATTGCAAACTGGGCCAAACAGGAGGTTAAAGGCACTGACTCTCCAAGTCGGGAGAGCATTAGTAAAGCGTATGGAATGTTGCACCCGAGTACCAGGGGAGGAGAACTGAGACATATTTGAACACGTCTCCCAATCACATGGTTGATCATACTCTGGGTTCCACATGCATGATTTAGCTGAAGGAAGAATCCCTTAAACCTGGAGAGCTGAGACCCGTGGAATGGGTACCATGCAATATGACTTCAAAGGGTATTCATTTGCTCACCGAACCTCTCCAATCTTATCACTCCTGCGTTTATGCCCCTGTACACACGCTTGATTCTCTTTCGGAGACATAGCAATCCATAGGTTTTAAGATACTTACTTGTCAGGTACATTCTTAGGCGTTTAATATGGGGTGTTGAGTCCATTTCATTGAGCAAGGAGTAGCTCTTGTCTATTCTATATTTGGCTTAAGGAACTTTATCTGTGCTCATTTCAATCTCTGGTTTTATGCAGCACCCCAACTCACCTTTCCCCTTAAGCAAGCATAAGTTGGTTTTCTAAATTTGAGTCCCTGTTCTGTTTTGTAATCCAGTTCCTGTGTAGCCAAGTTTACATTCCGTGTATTAGTGATATCTTATGATGTTTCTTTTTCTGTGTGACTTATTTCAGTTAGAATCATCATACCTGAATCCACTCATTATGCTGCTACGGGCCTGATGACATAGATTTCATTGCTGAGTGTTATTGTATTGTACATAATTACCACAACTTGTTTATCCATTTTTTGCTTTCTGCGATATTGAAGTTGTACCGTTAATGAGGTTCTTGTACAAAGAGCCGTCCCAAACTTTGGGGTTGTTGTGTCTTTTTGCTTTTAATTTCCCTAAGCTATAGGACCATATGTGGAAGTGCCCTAGGCTCTGTTGCTTTGTTTTTTAGATGTTTCAGGAAACACCATACACTTCTCCCGAGTGCCTGTTGGCAATATACATCCCGCCCATCAGCATAACAAGGCTCCCAGTTCTCCATGGCCTGTCCTGCCTTTCTGGATTTTACACTTTTTTCAGATGGCCCTTTTGACCGGGGGGACGTGAGACTTCATTGTAGTGCAGATTTCCTTTGCAAGCTTGCTTGGTTGGCCAAAAAGGGCGTATGCGTTTTTTCCTGAATATATTCAGGAAAAAACGCATACGCCCTTTTTGGCCAAGTACATCATTGTACACGTTCTGCCTCTTTTCTTATGCTTTAAATGCAATTCCAGTCTACCTCCTGAAATCGGTTTCCTGCAATTCTGCCCGCTTTCAAGTCCTCTTGGCAGCCTTACTTCAGTATATTTTTGGACGATAGCTGTCATTTATAACTCTGCAGTTTTGTGAATTACAGTGCCCCTGAGCTCCTTTCTTCAACTCGCTTTCTTGTGAGCTGGCCGCAACACCGCAGGATTGCTTCATTCCCTAATCTGGTTCCGGCATGGCACGCTGAGCCTTTGGTTAATTCCTCTTCCTGGTGGGAAATGAGAGTTAAATTTGCCCGTCCAGACACCTCCAGCTAGTCTCTCGTTGGTTCTCCCTATACCTGTTCATCTTCCGCAGAAATTGCAAACTGGGCCAAACAGGAGGTTAAAGGCACTGACTCTCCAAGTCGGGAGAGTGTTAGTAAAGCGTCTGGAATGTTGCACCCGAGTACCAGGGGATGAGAACTGAGACATATTTGAACACGTCTCCCAATCACACGGTTGATCATACTCTGGGTTCCACATGCATGTTTTAGCTGAAGGAAGAATCCCTTAAACCTGGAGAGTTGAGACCCGTGGAATGGGTACCATGCAATATGACTTGAAAGGGTCTTCATTTGTTCACCGAACCTCTCCAATCCTATCACTGCTGCGTTTATGCCCCTGTACACACGCTTGATTCTCTTTCGGAGACATAGCAATCCATAGGTTTTTTTTTTTTTTTTTTTTTTGCGGTACGCGGGCCTCTCACTCCTGTGGCCTCACCCATTGCGGAGCACAGGCTCCGGACGCGCAGGCTCAGCGGCCATGGCTCACGGGCCCAGCCGCTCCGCGGCATGTGGGATCTTCCTGGACCAAGGCACGAACACATGTCCCCTGCATCGACAGGCGGACTCTCAACCACTGCGCCACCAGGGAAGCCCAATCCATAGGTTTTAAGATACTTACTAGTCAGGTACATTCTTAGGCGTTTAATATGGGGTGTTGAGTCCATTTCGTTGCGCAAGGAGAAGCTCTTGTCTATTCCACATTTGGCTTAAGGAACTTTATCTGTGCTCATTTCAATCTCTGGTTTTATGCAGCACCCCAACTCACCTTTCCCCTTAAGAAAGCATAAGTTGGTTTTTTAAATTTGAGACCCTGTTCTGTTTTGTAATTCAGTTCCTGTGTAGCCAAGTTTACATTCCGTGTATTAGTGATATCTTATGATGTTTCTTTTTCTGTGTGACTTATTTCAGTTAGAATCATCATACCTGAATCCACTCATTATGCTGCTACGGGCCTGATGACATAGATTTCATTCCTGAGTGATATTGCATTGTACGTAAGTACCACAACTTCTTTATCCATTTTTCACTTTCTGCGATATTGAACTTGTACCGTAAACGAGGTTCTTGTAAACAGAGCCGTCCCAAACTTTGGGGTGGCTGTGTCTTTTTGATTTTAATTTCCCTAAGCTATAGGACCATAAGTGGAAGTGCCCTAGGCTCTGTTGCTTTGTTTTTTAGATGTTTCAGGAAACACCATACACTTCTCCCGAGTGGCTGTTGGCAATTTACATCCCGCCCATTATATCAAGGCTCCCAGTTCTCCATGGCCTGTCCTGCCTTTCTGGATTTTACACTTTTTTCAGATGGCCCTTTTGACCCGGGGGAAGTGAGACTTCACTGTAGTGAAGATTTCCTTTGCAAAATTGCTTGGTTGAGCAAAAAGGGCGCATGCGTTTTTTCCTGAATATATTCAGGAAAAAACGCATACGCCCTTTTTGGCCAAGTGCATCATTGTCCACGTTCTGCCTCTTTTCCTATGCTTTCAATGCAATTCTAGTCTACCTCCTTAAATCGGTTTCCTGCAATTCTGCCCCGCTTTCAAGTCCTCTTGGCAGCCTTACTTCAGTATATTTTTGGACGATATCTGTCATTTATAACTCTGCAGTTTTGTGAATTACAGTGCCCCTGAACTCCTTTCTTCAACTCGCTTTCTTGTGAGCTGGCCGCAACACCGCAGGATTCCTTCAGGCCCTAATCTGGTTCTGGCACGGCACGCTGAGCCTTTGGTTAATTCCTCTTCCTGGTGGGAAATGAGAGTTAACTTTGCCTGTCCAGACACCTCCAGCTAGTCTCTCATTGGTTCTCCCTATTCCTGTTCATCTTCCGCAGAAATTGCAAACTGGGCCAAACAGGAGGTTAAAGGCACAGACTCCCCAACTCGCGAGAGTGTTAGTTAAGTGTCTGGAATGCTGCACCCGAGTACCAGGGGACGACAACTGAGACATATTTGAACACGTCTCCCGATCACACGGTTGATCATACTCTGGGTTCCACATGCATGTTTTAGCTGAAGGAAGAATCCCTTAAACCTGGAGAGTTGAGACCCGTGGAATGGGTACCATGCAATATGACTTCAAAGGGTCTTCATTTGCTCACCAAACCTCAACAATCCTATCACTGCTGCGTTTATGCCCCTGTACACATGCTTGATTCTCTTTCGGAGACATAGCAATCCATAGGTTTTAAGATACTTACTAGTCAGGTACATTCTTAGGCGTTTAACATGGGGTGCTGAGTCCATTTCGTTGAGCAAGGAGTAGCTCTTGTCTATTACATATTTGGCTTAAGAAACTTTATCTGTGCTCATTTCAATCTCTGGTTTTATGCAGCACCCCAACTCACCTTTCCCCTTAAGCAAGCATAAGTTGTTTTTCTACATTTGAGACCCTGTTCTGTTTTGTAATCCAGTTCCTGTGTAGCCAAGTTTACATTCCGTGTATTAGTGATATCTTATGATGTTTCTATTTCTGTGTGACTTATTTCAGTTAGAATCATCATACCTGAATCCACTCATTATGCTGCTATGGGCCTGATGACATAGATTTCATTGCAGACTGATATTGCATTGTACGTAACTACCACAAGTTCTTCATCTATTTTTCACTTTCTGCGATATTGAACTTGTACCATAAATGAGGTTCTTGTAAACAGAGCCGTCCCAAACTTTGCGGTGGCTGTGTCTTTTTGATTTTAATTTCCCTAAGCTATAGGACCATATGTGGAAGTGCCCTAGGCTCTGTTGCTTTGTTTTTTAGATGTTTCAGGAAACACCATACACTTCTCCCGAGTGGCTGTTGGCAATTTACATCCCGCCCATCAGCATAAAAAGGCTCCCAGTTCTCCATGGCCTGTCCTGCCTTTCTGGATTTTACACTTTTTTCAGATGGCCCTTTTGACCCGGGGGAAGTGAGACTTCATTGTAGTGCAGATTCCTTTGCAAAATGGCTTGGTTGACCAAAAACGGCATATGCGTTTTTTCCTAAATATATTCAGGAAAAAACGCATATGCCCTTTTTGGCCAAGTGCATCATTGTCCACGTTCTGCCTCTTTTCCTATGCTTTCAATGCAATTCCAGTCTACTTCCTGAAATCGGTTTCCTGCAATTCTGCCCCGCTTTCAAGTCCTCTTGGCAGCCTTACTTCAGTATATTTTTGGACGATTGCTGTCATTTATAACTCTGCAGGTTTGTGAATTACAGTGCCCCTGAGCTCCTTTCTTCAACTCGCTTTCTTGTGAGCTGGCCACAACACCGCAGGATTGCTTCAGGCCCTAATCTGGTTCTGGCACGGCACGCTGAGCCATTGGTTAATTCGTCTTCCTGGTGGGAAATGAGAGTTAAATTTGCCCATCCAGACACCTCCAGCTAGTCTCTCATTGGTTCTCCCTATTCCTGGAAATATTCCGCAGAAATTGCAAACTGGCCCAACAGGAGGTTAAAGGCACTGACTCTCCAAGTCGGGAGAGTGTTAGTAAAGCGTCTGGAATGTTGCACCCGAGTACCAGGGGACGAGAACTGAGACATATTGGAACACGTCTCCCGATCACACGGTTGATCATACTCTGGGTTCCACATGCATGTTTTAGTTGAAGGAAGAATCCCTTAAACCTGGAGAGTTGAGACCCGTGGAATGGGTACCATGCAATATGACTTCAAAGGGTCTTCATTTGCTCACCGAACCTCTCCAATCCTATCACTGCTGCGTTTATGCCCCTGTACACACGCTTGATTCTCTTTCGTAGACATAGCGGTCCATAGGTTTTAAGATACTTACTAGTCAGGTACATTCTTAGGCGTTTAATATGGGGTGTTGAGTCCATTGCGTTGAGCAAGGAGTAGCTCTTTTCTATTCCATATTTGGCTTAAGGAACTTTATCTGTGCTCATTTCAATCTCTGGTTTTATGCAGCACCCCAACTCACCTTTCCCCTTAAGCAAGCATAAGTTGGTTTTCTACATTTGAGACCCTGTTCTGTTTTGTAATCCAGTTCTTGTGTAGCCAAGTTCACATTCAGTGTATTACTGATATCTTATGATGTTTCTTTTCCTGTGTGACTTATTTCAGTTAGAATCATCATACCTGAATCCACTCATTATGCTGCTACGGGCCTGATGACATAGATTTCATTGCTGAGTGATATTGCATTGTACGTAAGTACCACAACTTCTTTATCCATTTTTCGCTTTCTGCGATATTGAACTTGTACCGTATACGAGGTTCTTGTAAACAGAGCCATCCCAAAGTTTGGGGTGGCTGTGTCTTTTTGATTTTAATTTCCCTAAGCTATAGGACCATAAGTGGAAGTGCCCTAGACTCTGTTGCTTTGTTTTTTAGATGTTTCAGGAAACACCATACACTTACATCCCGCCCATCAGCATAACACGGCTCCCAGTTCTCCATGGCCTGTCCTGCCTTTCTGGATTTTACACTTTTTTCAGATGGCCCTTTTGACCGGGGGGAAGTGAGACTTCATTGTAGTGCAGATTTCCTTTGCAAGCTTGCTTGGTTGGCCAAAAAGGGCGTATGCGTTTTTTCCTGAATATATTCAGGAAAAAACGCATACACCCTTTTTGGCCAAGTGCATCATTGTCGACGTTCTGCCTCTTTTCCTATGCTTTAAATGCAATTCCAGTCTACCTCCTGAAATCGGTTTCCTGCAATTCTGCCTTGCTCTCAATGCCTCTTCATAGCCTTACCTCAATATATTTTTTGAAAATAGTTGGCCTTTATAACTCTGCAGGTTTTTGAATTGCAGTGGCCCTTAGCTCCGTTTTTCAGCTCTTATTTTTGTGATCTTGCCTCATAACCACAGGATTCCTTCAGGCCCTATTCTTCTTCTGGGGCACCTTGCTCTTCCTTTGGTTTATTCTTCTTACTGATGTCAAATTAGAGTGACATGTGCCCATTGAAACCGCTACAGCTAGTTTCTCACTGGTTCCCCCTATTCCCATTCATCTTCCGCACTAACTGCAGACTGTGCGATACCAGAACTTAAAGGCATTGACTCTCCATGTGGGGATATTGTTAGTAAAGTGGCTGGAATGTCGATCCGGAGCCCCAGGAGTGGAAAAATGAGGTGTGTTTTAGAAACCTTTCCCGATCATATGGTATAACAGTCACTGGGTTTCCCAAGAATGGTTTAGCTGCAGGAAGATTCCCTTCAACCTGGGGTGTTGGGACCCTTGGAATGAGTAGCATGAAGTATTGCATTAAACTTTTGGCAGTTGCTCAGCAAAGCTCACCAATCCTCTCAGCCCCAAGTGTCCAGCCTTATGTGTTATCCAGCTGTGGGTTTATATGTGTTCAATCCAGGTTGCATCACAGCCCCTGAGCAAATTTTGTAAGAATTTTTCTCTCTTTCATTGTTTCTGCGTTTTGTTTTTAAAATTTATTTCTATAATGGGGTTTAGCTCATTTTCACTGCTGTGTTTGTGCCGCTCTGCACACACTTGATTCCCTTATGGAGATATATCAATACATGGGTTTTAAGATTCTTATTACTCAGATATATTTCTCTGCGGTGTATAGGGTGTGTTGAGGCCAGTTCATTGAGCAAGGTGTAGATCTTGTCTAATATCTATTTGGTTTATTGAACAGTGTGCTAATTTCAAACTCTGGTTTTATGCATCACCCCACCTCTCCTTTCCCCTTAAGCTGACATAAGTGTGTTTTCTAAATGTGAGACACTGTTCTGTTCTGTAATTCATTTCTTGTGCAGCCATATTTACCCTCCCTCTATAAGTGATATCTTATGATATGTTTCTTTTTCTGTTTGACTTATTTCAAGTAGTATTATCGGACCTAAATCCACTCTTTATCCTTCTACTAGCCTTATTACATTGATTTCATGGTGAAGAGATATTCCATTGTACATAAGTACCACATCTTCTTTATCCATTGTTCTCTTTCCTGGGATATTTAAGGTGTACTGAAGTTGAGGTTCTTGTAAACAGAGTAGCCCTAAACTGTGGTGTGCTTGTGTCTTGTTGATTTTTAGACTTCCCTAGATATATTCCCATGATTGGAAGTGTCCTGTGCTCTGTAGCTCTGTTTTTTAGATGATTTAGGAACCACCATACACTTCTCCAGAGTGGCTCTTGGCAGTTCACACACTGCCCATCAGCGTATAAAGGCTCCCTGTTCTCCATGGCCTGTCCTGCATTTCTGGTTTTTACAATTTTTTAGGATGGCCCTTTTGACCGGTGGGAAATGAGACTTCTTTGTTGTGCACATTTGCATTGCTTGCTTGCTTCGTTGCCCATAAAGTGCGTATGCATTTTTTCCTGGATATAATCAGGAAAAAACGCATACGCCCTTTTGGGCCAACTGCATCATTGTCGAAATTCTGCCGCTTTTCATGTGCTTTAAAGACGAGTCCAATCTATCTCTTGAAATCTGTTTCTTGCAATTCTGTCTTGCATTCAGATCCTCTTCTTTGCCTTACCTCAACATATTTTTGGACGTTAGTTTTCATTTATAACTCTGCAGGTTTGTGAATTGCAGTGACCCTGAGCTCCATTTTTTAAGTTGCTCTTTTGTGAGCTGGCCTCAAACCCGCAGGATTGCTTCAGGCCCTATTTTGGCTCCGGCGAGGCGGGCTGAGCCTTTTTTCAATTCTTATTCTTAATGGGAAATTAGAGTGATATGTGCCCGTCCAAACCCCTACAACTATTCTCTCATTGGTTCCCCCTCTTCCCGTTCATCCTCCTCACAATTTGCAAAATGTGTGAAACAGAAGTTGAAATGTGCTGATTCTCCAAGTGGGGAGATTCTAAGTAACGTGGCTGGAATGGTGAACAGGAGCACCAGGAGAGGATAAATGAGCTGCATTTTAGACACATCTCCCGATCACATGGTGTACAGTCCTCTGGGTTTTCCATGCATGTTTTAGCTGTAGGAAGATCCCTTGAACCTGCAGATTTGGGACCCATTGAATGGGTACCAGGTAGTATTACTTTAAAGGGTGTGCATTTCCTCACCCAACCTCACATTTCTCTTAGTGCAAACAGTTTCCAGCCTTATGTCTCATCCTGCTGTGGGTCTAGATGTGTTCAATCCATGTTGCATCACCGTCCCTGAGGAAAAGTTGTAAGAGGTTTTCTCTGTCTCTCTGTCGTTTATTTTTTTCAATTTGTTACTATATTGGTTACAGCTGATTTTCAAAGCTCTGTTTCTTGCTGCTGTACATCCACTTGATTCACGTACAGAGAGACATCAGTAAATTCTTTTTCAGATTCTTACCAGTCGTATATATTCTTTTCCGGTGACTTGAGTGTGCTGAGTGCAGTTCTTTTAGCTACTGTGTAGGCCTTGTTGATTATCAGTTTGGTATTTGGAATGGTATCTTTGCTAATTTCAACCTCCTGGATGATGCCTCACCCCTCCCCACCTTTCCCGTTTAGCAGCCTTATGCGTCTTTTCTACATATTTGACTATGTTTTTGTTTTGTAATTTATTTCATGTGTAGCCATTTTGGATTCCACCTTTAAGTGATATCTTATGATATGTGTCTTTTTCTTTTTGAATTATGTCACTTAGAAAGATCATACGTAACTCCTCCGGAGTTGTGACAACTGGCCATATTTCATTGATTTCCAGGCTGAATAATATTCCACTCTACCTAAGTACCACATCTCTATCCATTTTTTCCCTCCAGAGACATTTAAGTTATATCCTAGTCGAGGATCTTTTAAACAGAGAGGGGGTAAACATTGGGGTGCCTGTGTCCTCTCGATTTTTGTTTTTCCCAAGATATACGCCCATGAGTGCAAGTGCCCTATGCTCTGTAGCTCATTTTTTAGATGCTTTAGTAAACACAATACACTTCTCCAGAATGGCCGTTGGCAATATACACTTCCACTATAAGTCTCACAGGGCTCCCTCTTCTCCTTGCCCTGTCCTGCATTTCTGTTATTTACGCTTTATGAGGATGGCTCTTCTGACTGATGCGAAGTGATATCTTTTGTAGTATTGACTTCCAGTGCCCACCTGTTTGGTTGGCTAAAAAAGTGTATGCCCTTTTCTTGAATATATACAGAAAAAAACGCATACACCCTTTTTGGCCAACTGCAATGTTGGCAATGTTCAGCTCCTTTTCTTGTGCTTAATGGCGAGTCCTTTCTACCTCCTCAAATCCCTTTCCTGCCATTCTCCCTTGCTTACAAGTCCTTTTCTCTGACTTTCCTCAAGACATTTTTCAGTGATGGATATTTTCAACTCTGCAGTTTCGTGAATTTTACTGCCCCTGAGTTCCATTGTTCAACTTGTGTTTATGGGAACTGGCCACAAAGCAGCGGGATTTCCTCAAGCCCTATACTGTTTCCATGGGCAACCCTAGCCTTTGGTCAGTTCGTCTTCCTGATTGGAAATTAGAGTGACATGTGCCTGTCTGAACACCTAGGACTTGTCTCTCATTGTTCCTCATCCTTCCGCTTCATCCTCTGGACAAATTCCAAACTGTACGCAACAGGATGTTGACAGTGCTGACATCTCCAAGTGGGGAGACTGTTAGTAAAGACGCTGGAGGGGTGAACCCGAGCACCAGGAGATGAGGAGATGAGATGCCTTTTCCAAACTCTTCCCTATCAGATGGTATACCATCCTCTGGGTGTGACAGACATGTTTTAGCAGTAGGAAGAGTCCCATTATGTAAGGAGAACACCAGGGCTTTTTCAAAATCAGTGTCTCCCCGAAACCCAAACTGGGGAATTTTTTAAGCTACGGCTACACATATGTTCATTAAGGGCCTGGGGAAGTAGGCAGAGTCCAAACTTTAGATGATTGAAGTCTTCAGGGTCAGAAGCACTCACCACCAGCTTCCCTTAGGTTACACTTTAACTGTCATTGATAGATGATGTCAATAAAAATATCTATTCTTTTTCAGATTATTTCCCCTTATAGGTTATTGCAAAATGTTGAGTGTAGTTCCCTGTGCTATACAGTAGTTCCTTGTTGATGATCTATTTTATACATAGCAGTGTGTATGTGTTAATCCCAAACTGTTAATTTATCCCTCCTCCCACCTTTCCCCTTTGGTAATAATAAATTATAAGATTTTATACTTCTCAGAAATGGGGGAGCTGAAAGAGAGGTATCATTTTCAATGGAAAAGCATTTAAAACAAGATTGAAGCTTTAACCAAGATTATTAGATGTACATCCTTGGAAAGAAATCACTTAGTTTCTCTAATATTGACCTGACAAATAAGACAAACCTTTTCACTGAACTTGCTTATAATAAAGTGATGGAAATATCAAATGGAAGTGTTAGAAACATCTTATTTTACCCGAGCCTTATACACTGTTCTATGTTAACTACAGTTTGGCTCACACATCTGTTCATTGAGGTTACAATAGTCTCAATTTCTGTTACTGATCCTCCAGAGTGGACCCCAACAAGTGTCCCCCTGCCCAGTGTCATTGGGGCCAACAGATCGAGACTGAGTTTGGTTCACAAGCAAAGGAAACTTTATATTTTGATCAGAGAATGGAGAGGTGAGAACATGCACTACCCCGTGGGCTGTGGGCTGGGCTGCTGTGTAGAGATCCTGTCAGAGTCAGTGGGAGGGAGGGGGCGGAGCTCTCGAGGGCCGGGTTGGCTGCAGCTCAGGCTCTATATCGCGGAGTCTGCACTGGGCCCCAGGAGCTGAGGTGTCGACCCAGCCATTCTGCACTAGGAAATCTGGTCTGAAGTGCCGGGTGTGGAACCTCTGCATGCGGGACCCTAGGAGCACATGAAATTAGACAAAGCACAAAGGATAAAAACGGTTAGACTTGACTTTATTGCCCAGATTCTATTTTTATCTCCCAGGGATTTTTAATGGGCTTTGCTGGGGACAAACCCCTCCTCTGCCTTTTGTCCTGTTCCTCATTTTTGGAGTGCTGAGGGTGCAGACCCTTCTTCTGTAACTGCTGAGTGCTGAGTTGGGAGCCCTCATACCCGGGGGCGAGGGTCAGAGCTTCTCCCCAGCAGCCTCCAGGTGACGTTGATTGTCCCCAGGCCCCCTGCCTCCCTGCTCGTCCACCTGAGCACCAGCATTGGAAGTGTTATAGATTCTAACGACCTTTAAGGGTCCAGGAAAGAGATGTGCAGAGACGCTGTGGGGGCCGGTTTCACCCCGCCCCACATTTGTTCGGCCACCTTAGGCTGACCGTTTCTGCCAGCCTAGATGCTCTGACCAGTAGTCTGCGCTTTCTTCAATTAGGCCCCTGAATTAACGTACAAACAGCACCAGGTGTCAGAGCCCTGCCCGCTCAACTCCCAGGCAGTCCAGGGTCAGTGGTGATCAAGGACCATGATGGCCACTGAGTCAACAGCCTTTTGAAGTAAACAGGAGTCCAGCCGGTCTTATTGGCCACCATCATCACGGTGTCTGTAGGTTTTTCTATGGTGACAGTGTGATATACGGTTCCCCCGCCAAGATTATTAGCTCCCCTCTGGGTGCAGTAAGTCCTGCAAGCAGTAGTCTACTCTTTTGGGACACACTCTTGTTGTTTTATGAGAGAAACTCCAGGTCAAGTGAAGTTCACATGAGTCGTCATGGTGCCCTGTTGCCCCCGGTTATCTCTCTGGATGTTGGAGTTGGAGGGCCTCCTCACTCGAGGTTGGTGTGCCCACGGAGCGAACCCTGCAACTTCAGGGCATGGTTGGTGGTTAGGATCACCACGTGGGGTCCTTTTCCCTTAGGAGGGAGGTGGCCTTTTGGGCTGCTGATTTCCAGGTTTTTAGATACCGCCAGTATCTTGGCCAGATGTGGCAGTGGGCCAAGCCCCTTGGTGCCCGTAGTTTATCCTACCTGGATGGCATTCTTGCATTGTTCCATTTCAAGTGGTCCCAGTTTTTGCACTAATTCTCCAATGGCGATTCACCTTTCACCGGGAATGTAAAGGTCAAAGGGTTTAGCTAAATTAGGGAGTTCCAGGGCAAGGGTCTGAATTGACTGCTCTTTCCATTCTTGAAAGGCCACTTCTGGATTCTATTCAAAAGGATCATCATCTTTTCCTTTCAGTGTTTCATATAGAGGCCCAGCTAGTAGACTGTAGTTAGGGATCCAGAAGCAGCAAACCCTGGCCTCCCCAGGAACCCCTAAGCTGTCTTCTAGTTTTAGAAAGGGGTAAGGCTGCAAATGGTTTCTTCCCTTTCCTGGGATGGGCTTCTCCGACCTTCTGTGAGAATGAAGCCCAGGCAGGTCACCGCAGTCTGTGATATTTGAGCTTTTTCTTGGACAACTTCTATCCTTTATTGGCTTGGTAGTTCAGAGGCCTCCTTAGTAGGGCTGGCGATCAGAATGTCGTCTGCGTACTGAAGGAGGATTTCCTTTTCCAGAGGTAGAACTTTTAGGTCTTTAGCTAAGCTTTCCCCAAAGATGGTGTGGGAATTTTTGCACCCTTGGGGCAAGACGGCCCGGAAGTATTGTTTTAGTTGTATGTTGAGTCCTGCCACTCACAAGCCAAAATTTCTTGTGACTCTGGGACTAATGGAATACAAAAGAAGGCATCATTGAAGACTAATACAGAATACCATGTCCTGGTGGTTGGTAGAATGACCAGCAGGGTGTAGGAATTAGGAGCAGCTGGAGGTATATCCTCGGTGGCTTCACTGACTGTCCTGACATCCTTTACCAGGTCCCCAGCAGCCCATGGGGCTCTCGTGGTCAGACCAATCCCAGAATATGGAGCTCACCTGGGCAGGTACCCCACCCCCACCCCAGCCCACGGGGCTCTCGTGGTCAGGCCCCTCTCAGGATACAGAGCTACCCTTGCAGGTACCGTGGCAGGGCTGGGCACACAGGAACCGTGCACATAGCCCTCATTGCAGAGCACCCCCAGCTCACCTGTCGCTCAGAGCTGACACAGAGCACCTCAGAGCAGGACTTGAACTAACAAACAGCAGCTGCGACAGGTCTGTGACCCTGGGCATCACTCTGTGCGGCCTCCCTCCACCTGGTCTTCCAGAGACTTCCACTGCACCCGGGACACCAGGCCTCTGTCTCCAACCACCACCCACCCCTCCTCTCCCTGACTCCTGGGTTCCTCTCATTAGGAGAGGGTTTTCTTGAAGTTGTCTCCCACTCATGGGCCAGATAAAATGATTAGAAAACAAGCCAAAGCTGCAGCCCCTTGTCTATCCTGACTCTCAGGAGCCCACACCTGTTCCTTGGACCTGGCCGGTTCAGCAAGTTCCATTTTCTGCAACTGTGAGCCCCTGAGGGATGATGATTGGCTGACCTGGGCAGCCTTACCGTGCCGGCCAGCCCTCCCCAGGTGTGCCTGGGTTGAGATCAATATAAATACCACTCCAGGCAGCAAGAGCCCCTGCAGCCGTGCCTGACGCCATTTTCTCTGCCCTGTCAGCAGTCTCGGGGCTGGGCTGGTGGGAGGGAGTGAGAGGCCACGGCTTTGTGGGTAGCCCAGTGTGAGTGGGGCTCTGCTGGACTTTCTGCAGCAGTTGCCAGGCTGCCACCTGCTAAAGAAGAGGATGTGTCACCCATACCTGCTGCTGGAATTTCTCCCTGGGCAGAGGTGAGGAAGGAAAAAAGCAGTGGGGGCAGGGACAGGACGGGTATCTCAGGCAGGGAAATGGAAATCTTCCAGAAGAGCACCCAGGGCCAGGACCATCCTGGCTGGCCTGCAGGCACCAAGTCGGCCGGCATGCTGTCACTCGTGTGGCTCTATGGCCCTTCCTCTAGGCCTTCAAGTCCTTGTATATATTCAGGTGTTTTACCTGGGACGGGTGGGAATAGTTCAGCAGCAACTGGCCTGGGGCTCAGCTCACGTTTACTCACAGATGCCTCGGCACGGTGCCCCAGCTTTGCAATGAGGACGCCTTTGCTGGCTGAATGGGAGACGATTCCCCACCACTGGCCAACTTCAGAATTGTTTACAACTGGAGCAAGTGCCCTGATACGGTTTTCCTCTGTGGAACTGGTGGGTTCTGTGTTTATTTTCTCTTTTTCGTTTTTGGTTCAAGGTAGATTTTATTCCTCTTTTTTGTATTTACAGATATAAACATGGAAATAATTTATTCATATAAATACATGTATGTGAAGGGAATAATTGTTTTTTCTGTTTTATTTTTTAAATTTTATTTCTTTTTAATTTTGAATTTTATTTTATATTTTTATACAGCAGGTTCTTATTGGTTATCTATTTTATACATATAAATGTATACATGCCAATCCCAGTCTCTCAACTCCTCCCACCACCACCCCCCCAACAGCTTTCCCCCCTTGTTGTCCATACGTTTGTTGTCTACATCTGTTGCTCTATTTATGCCTTGCAAAATGGTTAATCTGTACAGTTTTTCTAGGTTCCACATATATGCATGAATATACAAGATTTGTTTTTCTCTTTCTGACTTACTTCACTCTGTATGACAGTCTCTAGATCCATCGACGTCTCTACAAAACCCAATTTCATTCCTTTTCATGGCTTAGTAATATTCCATTTTATATATGTACCACAGCTTTATGCATTCGTCTGTCTGTGGGCATTTAGGTTGCTTCCATTACCTCGATATTGTAAAGAGTGAGGCAATGAACATTGCGGTGAATGTCTCTTTTTGATTTATGGTTTTGTCTGGGTATATGTCCAGAACTGGGATTGCTGTATCCTATGGTAATTCTACTGTTAGTTTCTTAAGAAACTCCATATTGTTCTCCATAGTGACTGTATCAATTTATATTCCCAACAATAGTGGAAGAGGGTTCCTTTTCTCCACACCCTTTCCAGCATTTTTTGTTTGTAGATTTTCTGATGATGCCCATTCTACCAGGTGTGAGGTGAACCTCATTGTTGAGTCCATTTCCTTGAGCAAGGGGTAGGTCTTGTCTATTACATATTTAGCTTATGGAACGCTATCTGTGCTAATTTCAAACTCTGGTTTTATGCAGCACCCCAACTCACCTTCCCCCTTAAGCAAGCATAAGTTGGTTTTCTAAACATGAGAGCCTGTTCTGTTTTGTAATTCAGTTCATGTGTAGCCAAGTTCACATTCCATGTATTAGTGATACCTTATGATGTTTCTTTTTCTGTGTGACTTATTTCACTTAGAATCACCGTGTCTCAATCCACTCATTATGCTGGTACAGGCCTGGTGACATAGTTTTCATTGCTGAGAGGTATTATGTTGTACGTAAGTACCGCAACTTCTTTATCCATTATTTGCTCGCTGGCATATTTAACGTGTGCTACAGAAGAGGTTCCTGTAAACAGAGCCGTCCCAAATTTTTGGGTGGCTGTGTCTTTTTGATTTTAATTTCCCAAAGCTATAGGACCATAAGTGGAAGTGCCCTAGGCTCTGTTGCTTTGTTTTTTAGATGTTTCAGAAAACACCATACACTTCTCCCGAGTGGCTGTTGGCAATTTACATCCCGCCCATCAGCATAACAAGGCTCCCAGTTCTCCATGGCCTGTCCTGCCTTTCTGGATTTTACACTTTTTTCGATGGCCCTTTTGACCGGGGGGAAGTGAGACTTCATTGTAGTGCAGATTTCCTTTGCAAGCTTGCTTGGTTGGCCAAAAAGGGCGTATGCGTTTTTTCCTGAATATATTCAGAAAAAAACGCATACGCCCTTTTTGGCCAAGTGCATCATTGTCGACGTTCTTCCTCTTTTCCTATGCTTTAAATGCAATTCCAGTCTACCTCCTGAAATCGGTTTCCTGCAATTCTGCCCCGCTTTCAAGTCCTCTTGGCAGCCTTACTTCAGTATATTTTTGGACGATAGCTGTCATTTATAACTCTGCAGGTTTGTGAATTACAGTGCCCCTGAGCTCCTTTCTTCAACTCGCTTTCTTGTGAGCTGGCCGCAACACCGCAGGATTGCTTCAGGCCCTAATCTGGTTCCGGCACGGCACGCTGAGCCTTTGGTTAGTTCCTCTTCCTGGTGGGAAATGAGAGTTAAATTTGCCCGTCCAGACACCTCCAGCTAGTCTCTCATTGGTTCTCCCTATTCCTGTTCATCTTCCGCAGAAATTGCAAACTGGGCCAAACAGGAGGTTAAAGGCACTGACTCTCCAAGTCGGGAGAGTGTTAGTAAAGCGTCTGGAATGTTGCACCCGAGTACCAGGGGACGAGAACTGAGACATAGTGGAACACGTCTCCCGATCACACGGTTGATCATACTCTGGGTTCCACATGCATGTTTTAGCTGAAGGAAGAATCCCTTAAACCTGGAGAGTTGAGACCCGTGGAATGGGTACCATGCAATATGACTTCAAAGGGTCTTCATTTGCTCACCGAACCTCTCCAATCCTATCACTGCTGCGTTTATGCCCCTGTACACACGCTTGATTCTCTTTCGGAGACATAGCGATGCATAGCTTTTAAGATACTTACTAGTCAGGTACATTCTTAGGCGTTTAATATGGGGTGTTGAGTCCATTTCGTTGAGCAAGGAATAGCTCTTGTCTATTCCATATTTGGCTTAAGGAACTTTATCTGTGCTCATTTCAATCTCTGGTTTTATGCAGCACCCCAACTCACCTTTGCCCTTAAGAAAGCATAAGTTGGTTTTCTAAATTTGAGACCCTGTTCTGTTATGTAATCCAGTTCCTGTGTAGCCAAGTTTACATTCCGTGTATTAGTGATATCTTATGATGTTTCTTTTTCTGTGTCACTTATTTCAGATAGAATCATCATACCTGAATCCACTCATTATGCTGCTACGGGCCTGATGACATAGATTTCATTGCTGAGTGATATTGCATTGTACGTAAGTACCACAACTGCTTTATCCATTTTTCACTTTCTGCGACATTGAACTTGTCCCGTAAACGAGTTTCTTGTAAACAGAGCCTTCCCAAACTTAGGGGTGGCTGTGTCTTTTTTATTTAATTTCCCTAAGCTATAGGACCATATGTGGAAGTGCCCTAGGCTCTGTTGCTTTGTTTTTTAGATGTTTCAGGAAACACCATACACTTCTCCGGAGGGGCTGTTGGCAATTTACATCCCGCCCATCAACATAAGAAGGCTCCCAGTTCTCCATGGCCTGTCCTGCCTTTCTGGATTTTACACTTTTTTCAGATGGCCCTTTTGACCGGGGGGAAGTGAGACTTCATTGTAGTGCAGATTTCCTTTGCAAGCTTGCTTGGTTGGCCAAGAAGTGTGTATGCGTTTTTTCCTGAATATATTCAGGAAAAAACACATACGCCCTTTTTAGCCAAGTGCATCATTGTGGACGTTCTGCCTCTTTTCCTATGCTTTAAATGCAATTCTAGTCTACCTCCTGAAATCGGTTTCCTGTAATTCTGCTCCACTCTCAAGTCCTCTTGGCAGCCTTACTTCAGTATATTTTTGGACGATAGCTGTCATTTATAACTCTGCAGGTTTGTGAATTACAGTGCCCCTGAGCTCCTTTCTTCAACTCGCTTTCTTGTGAGCTGGCCGCAACACCGCAGGATTGCTTCAGGCCCTAATCTTGTTCCGGCACGGCACGCTTAGCCTTTGGTTAATTCCTCTTCCTGGTGGGAAATGAGAGTTAAATTTGCCCGTCCAGACGCCTCCAGCTAGTCTCTCATTGGTTCTCCCTATTCCTGTTCATCTTCCGCAGAAATTGCAAACTGGGCCAAACAGGAGGTTAAAGGCACTGACTCTCCAAGTCGTGAGAGTGTTAGTAAAGCATCTGGAATGTTGCACCCGAGTACCAGGGGACGAGAACTGAGACATAGTGGAACACGTCTCCCGATCACACGGTTGATCATACTCTGGGTTCCACATGCATGTTTTAGCTGAAGGAAGAATCCCTTAAACCTGGAGAGTTGAGACCCGTGGAATGGGTACCATGCAATATGACTTCAAAGGGTCTTCATTTGCTCACCGAACCTCTCCAATCCTATCACTGCTGCGTTTATGCCCCTGTACACACGCTTGATTCTCTTTCATAGACATAGCGATCCATAGGTTTTAAGATACTTACTAGTCAGGTACATTCTTAGGCGTTTAATATGGGGTGTTGAGTCCATTGCGTTGAGCAAGGAGTAGCTCTTGTCTATTCCATATTTGGCTTAAGGAACTTTATCTGTGCTCATTTCAATCTCTGGTTTTATGCAGCACCCCAACTCACCTTTCCCCTTAAGCAAGCATAAGTTGGTTTTCTAAATTTGAGACCCTGTTCTCTTTTGTAATCCAGTTCCTGTGTAGCCAAGTTTACATTCCGTGTATTAGTGATATCTTATGATGTTTCTTTTTCTGTGTGACTTATTTCAGTTAGAATCATCATACCTGGATCCACTCATTATGCTGCTACGGGCCTGATGACATAGATTTCATTGCTGAGTGATATTGCATTGTACGTAAGTTCCACAACTTCTTTATCCATTTTTCACTTTCTGCGATATTGAACCTGTCCAATAATAGAGTTTCTTATAAACAGAGCTGTCCCAAAATTTGGGGTGGCTGTGTCTTTTTGATTTTAATTTCCCTAAGCTATAGGACCATAAGTGGAAGTGCCCTAGGCTCTGTTGCTTTGTTTTTTAGATGTTTCAGGAAACACCATACACTACTCCAGAGTGGCTGTTGGAAATATACATCCCGCCCATCAGCATAACAAGGCTCCCAATTCGCCATGGCCTGTCCTGCCTTTCTGGAATTTACACTTTTTTGAGATGGCCCTTTTGACCGGGGGGAAGTGAGACTTCATTGTAGTGCAGATTTCCTTTGCAAGCTTGCTTGGTTGGCCAAAAAGGGCGTATGCGTTTTTTCCTGAATATATTCAGGAAAAAACGCATACGCTCTTTTTGGCCAAGTGCATCATTGTCGACGTTTTTCCTCTTTTCCTATGCTTTAAATGCAATTCTAGTGTACCTCCTGAAATTGGTTTCCTGCAATTCTGCCCCGCTTTCAAGTCCTCTTGGCAGCCTTACTTCAGTATATTTTTGGACGATAGCTGTCATTTATAACTCTGCAGGTTTGTGAATTACAGTGCCCCTGAGTTCCTTTCTTCAACTCGCTTTCTTGTGAGCTGGCCACAACACCGCAGGATTGCTTCAGGCCCTAATCTGGTTCCGGCTCGGCACGCTGAGCCTTTGGTTAATTCCTCTTCCTGGTGGGAAATGAGAGTTAAATTTGCCCGTCCCGACACCTCCAGCTAGTCTCTCATTGGTTCTCCCTATTCCTTTTCATCTTCCGCAGAAATTGCAAACTGGGCCAAACAGGAGGTTAAAGGCACTGACTCTCCAAGTCGGGAGAGTGTTAGTAAAGCGTCTGGCATATTGCACCCGAGTACCAGGGGACGAGAACTGAGACATAGTGGAACACGTATCCCGATCACACGGTTGATCATACTCTGGGTTCCACATGCATGTTTTAGCTGAAGGAAGAATCCCTTAAACCTGGAGAGTTGAGACCCGTGGAATGGGTACCATGCAATATGACTTCAAAGGGTCTTCATTTGCTCACCGAACCTCTCCAATCCTATCACTGCTGCGTTTATGCCCCTGTACACACGCTTGATTCTCTTTCGGAGACATAGCGATGCATAGCTTTTAAGATACTTACTAGTCAGGTACATTCTTAGGCGTTTAATATGGGGTGTTGAGTCCATTTCGTTGAGCAAGGAGTAGCTCTTGTCTATTCCATATTTGGCTTAAGGAACTTTATCTGTGCTCATTTCAATCTCTGGTTTTATGCAGCACCCCAACTCACCTTTGCCCTTAAGAAAGCATAAGTTGGTTTTCTAAATTTGAGACACTGTTCTGTTTTGTAATCCAGTTCCTGTGTAGCCAAGTTTACATTCCGTGTATTAGTGATATCTTATGATGTTTGTTTTTCTGTGTGACTTATTTCAGATAGAATCATCATACCTGAATCCACTCATTATGCTGCTACGGGCCTGATGACATAGATTTCATTGCTGAGTGATATTGCATTGTACGTAAGTACCACAACTGCTTTATCCATTTTTCACTTTCTGCGATATTGAACTTGTCCCGTAAACGAGTTTCTTGTAAACAGAGCCTTCCCAAACTTAGGGGTGGCTGTGTCTTTTTTATTTTAATTTCCCTAAGCTATAGGACCATATGTGGAAGTGCCCTAGGCTCTGTTGCTTTGTTTTTTAGATGTTTCAGGAAACACCATACACTTCTCCGGAGGGGCTGTTGGCAATTTACATCCCGCCCATCAACATAAGAAGGCTCCCAGTTCTCCATGGCCTGTCCTGCCTTTCTGGATTTTACACTTTTTTCAGATGGCCCTTTTGACCGGGGGGAAGTGAGACTTCATTGTAGTGCAGATTTCCTTTGCAAGCTTGCTTGGTTGGCCAAAAAGGGCGTATGCGTTTTTTCCTGAATATATTCAGGAAAAAACGCATACGCCCTTTTTGGCCAAGTGCATCATTGTCGACGTTTTTCCTCTTTTCCTATGCTTTAAATGCAATTCTAGTGTACCTCCTGAAATTGGTTTCCTGCAATTCTGCCCCGCTTTCAAGTCCTCTTGGCAGCCTTACTTCAGTATATTTTTGGACAATAGCTGTCATTTATAACTCTGCAGGTTTGTGAATTACAGTGCCCCTGAGTTCCTTTCTTCAACTCGCTTTCTTGTGAGCTGGCCACAACACCGCAGGATTGCTTCAGGCCCTAATCTGGTTCCGGCTCGGCACGCTGAGCCTTTGGTTAATTCCTCTTCCTGGTGGGAAATGAGAGTTAAATTTGCCCGTCCCGACACCTCCAGCTAGTCTCTCATTGGTTCTCCCTATTCCTTTTCATCTTCCGCAGAAATTGCAAACTGGGCCAAACAGGAGGTTAAAGGCACTGACTCTCCAAGTCGGGAGAGTGTTAGTAAAGCATCTGGCATATTGCACCCGAGTACCAGGGGACGAGAACTGAGACATAGTGGAACACGTATCCCGATCACACGGTTGATCATACTCTGGGTTCCACATGCATGTTTTAGCTGAAGGAAGAATCCCTTAAACCTGGAGAGTTGAGACCCGTGGAATGGGTACCATGCAATATGACTTCAAAGGGTCTTCATTTGCTCACCGAACCTCTCCAATCCTATCACTGCTGCGTTTATGCCCCTGTACACACGCTTGATTCTCTTTCGGAGACATAGCGATGCATAGCTTTTAAGATACTTACTAGTCAGGTACATTCTTAGGCGTTTAATATGGGGTGTTGAGTCCATTTCGTTGAGCAAGGAGTAGCTCTTGTCTATTCCATATTTGGCTTAAGGAACTTTATCTGTGCTCATTTCAATCTCTGGTTTTATGCAGCACCCCAACTCACCTTTGCCCTTAAGAAAGCATAAGTTGGTTTTCTAAATTTGAGACCCTGTTCTGTTATGTAATCCAGTTCCTGTGTAGCCAAGTTTACATTCCGTGTATTAGTGATATCTTATGATGTTTGTTTTTCTGTGTGACTTATTTCAGATAGAATCATCATACCTGAATCCACTCATTATGCTGCTACGGGCCTGATGACATAGATTTCATTGCTGAGTGATATTGCATTGTACGTAAGTACCACAACTGCTTTATCCATTTTTCACTTTCTGCGATATTGAACTTGTCCCGTAAACGAGTTTCTTGTAAACAGAGCCTTCCCAAACTTAGGGGTGGCTGTGTCTTTTTTATTTTAATTTCCCTAAGCTATAGGACCATATGTGGAAGTGCCCTAGGCTCTGTTGCTTTGTTTTTTAAATGTTTCAGGAAACACCATACACTTCTCCGGAGGGGCTGTTGGCAATTTACATCCCGCCCATCAACATAAGAAGGCTCCCAGTTCTCCATGGCCTGTCCTGCCTTTCTGGATTTTACACTTTTTTCAGATGGCCCTTTTGACTGGGGGGAAGTGAGACTTCATTGTAGTGCAGATTTCCTTTGCAAGCTTGCTTGGTTGGCCAAAAAGGGCGTATGCGTTTTTTCCTGAATATATTCAGGAAAAAATGCATACGCACATTTTGGCCAAGTGCATCACTGTCGACGTTCTGCCTCTTTTCCTATGCTTTAAATGCAATTCCAGTCTACCTCCTGAAATCAGTTTCCTGCAATTCTGCCCCGCTTTCAAGTCCTCTTGGCAGCCTTACTTCAGTATATTTTTGGACTATAGCTGTCATTTATAACTCTGCAGGTTCGTGAATTACAGTGCCCCTGAGCTCCTTTCTTCAACTCGCTTTCTTGTGAGCTGGCCGCAACACCGCAGGATTGCTTCAGGCCCTAATCTGGTTCCGGCACGGCACGCTGAGCCTTTGGTTAATTCCTCTTCCTGGTGGGAAATGAGAGTTAAATTTGCCCGTCCAGACACCTCCAGCTAGTCTCTCATTGGTTCTCCCTATTCCTGTTCATCTTCCGCAGAAATTGCAAACTGGGCCAAACAGGAGGTTAAAGGCACTGACTCTCCAAGTCGGGAGAGTGTTAGTAAAGCGTCTGGAATGTTGCACCCAAGTACCAGGGGACGAGAACTGAGACATATTGGAACACGTCTCCCGATCACACGGTTGATCATACTCTGGGTTCCACATGCATGTTTTAGCTGAAGGAAGAATCCCTTAAACCTGGAGAGTTGAGACCCGTGGAATGGGTACCATGCAATATGACTTCAAAGGGTCTTCATTTGCTCACCGAACCTCTCCAATCCTATCACTGCTGTGTTTATGCCCCTGTACACACGCTTGATTCTCTTTCGTAGACATAGCGATCCATAGGTTTTAAGATACTTACTAGTCAGGTACATTCTTAGGCGTTTAATATGGGGTGTTGAGTCCATTGCGTTGAGCAAGGAGTAGCTCTTGTCTATTCCATATTTGGCTTAAGGAACTTTATCTGTGCTCATTTCAATCTCTGGTTTTATGCAGCACCCCAACTCACCTTTCCCCTTAAGCAAGCATAAGTTGGTTTTCTAAATTTGAGACCCTGTTCTCTTTTGTAATCCAGTTCCTGTGTAGCCAAGTTTACATTCCGTGTATTAGTGATATCTTATGATGTTTCTTTTTCTGTGTGACTTATTTCAGTTAGAATCATCATACCTGGATCCACTCATTATGCTGCTACGGGCCTGATGACATAGATTTCATTGCTGAGTGATATTGCATTGTACGTAAGTTCCACAACTTCTTTATCCATTTTTCACTTTCTGTGATATTGAACCTGTCCAATAATAGAGTTTCTTATAAACAGAGCTGTCCCAAACTTTGGGGTGGCTGTGTCTTTTTGATTTTAATTTCCCTAAGCTATAGGACCATAAGTGGAAGTGCCCTAGGCTCTGTTGCTTTGTTTTTTAGATGTTTCAGGAAACACCATACACTACTCCAGAGTGGCTGTTGGAAATATACATCCCGCCCATCAGCATAACAAGGCTCCCAATTCGCCATGGCCTGTCCTGCCTTTCTGGAATTTACACTTTTTTGAGATGGCCCTTTTGACCGGGGCGAAGTGAGACTTCATTGTAGTGCAGATTTCCTTTGCAAGCTTGCTTGGTTGGCCAAAAAGGGCGTATGCGTTTTTTCCTGAATATATTCAGGAAAAAACGCATACGCCCTTTTTGGCCAAGTGCATCATTGTCGACGTTTTTCCTCTTTTCCTATGCTTTAAATGCAATTCTAGTGTACCTCCTGAAATTGGTTTCCTGCAATTCTGCCCCGCTTTCAAGTCCTCTTGGCAGCCTTACTTCAGTATATTTTTGGACGATAGCTGTCATTTATAACTCTGCAGGTTTGTGAATTACAGTGCCCCTGAGTTCCTTTCTTCAACTCGCTTTCTTGTGAGCTGGCCACAACACCGCAGGATTGCTTCAGGCCCTAATCTGGTTCCGGCACGGCACGCTGAGCCTTTGGTTAATTCCTCTTCCTGGTGGGAAATGAGAGTTAAATTTGCCCGTCCAGACACCTCCAGCTAGTCTCTCATTGGTTCTCCCTATTCCTGTTCATCTTCCGCAGAAATTGCAAACTGGGCCAAACAGGAGGTTAAAGGCACTGACTCTCCAAGTCGGGAGAGTGTTAGTAAAGCGTCTGGCATATTGCACCCGAGTACCAGGGGACGAGAACTGAGACATAGTGGAACACGTATCCCGATCACACGGTTGATCATACTCTGTGTTCCACATGCATGTTTTAGCTGAAGGAAGAATCCCTTAAACCTGGAGAGTTGAGACCCGTGGCATGGGTACCATGCAATATGACTTCAAAGGGTCTTCATTGGCTCACCGAACCTCTCCAATCCTATCACTGCTGCGTTTATGCCCCTGTACACACGCTTGATTCTCTTTCGGAGACATAGCGATGCATAGCTTTTAAGATACTTACTAGTCAGGTACATTGTTAGGCGTTTAATATGGGGTGTTGAGTCCATTTCGTTGAGCAAGGAGTAGCTCTTGTCTATTCCATATTTGGCTTAAGGAACTTTATCTGTGCTCATTTCAATCTCTGGTTTTATGCAGCACCCCAACTCACCTTTGCCCTTAAGAAAGCATAAGTTGGTTTTCTAAATTTGAGACCCTGTTCTGTTATGTAATCCAGTTCCTGTGTAGCCAAGTTTACATTCCGTGTATTAGTGATATCTTATGATGTTTGTTTTTCTGTGTGACTTATTTCAGATAGAATCATCATACCTGAATCCACTCATTATGCTGCTACGGGCCTGATGACATAGATTTCATTGCTGAGTGATATTGCATTGTACGTAAGTACCACAACTGCTTTATCCATTTTTCACTTTCTGCGATATTGAACTTGTCCCGTAAACGAGTTTCTTGTAAACAGAGCCTTCCCAAACTTAGGGGTGGCTGTGTCTTTTTGATTTTAATTTCCCTAAGCTATAGGACCATATGTGGAAGTGCCCTAGGCTCTGTTGCTTTGTTTTTTAGATGTTTCAGGAAACACCATACACTTCTCCGGAGGGGCTGTTGGCAATTTACATCCCGCCCATCAACATAAGAAGGCTCCCAGTTCTCCATGGCCTGTCCTGCCTTTCTGGATTTTACACTTTTTTCAGATGGCCCTTTTGACCGGGGGGAAGTGAGACTTCATTGTAGTGCAGATTTCCTTTGCAAGCTTGCTTGGTTGGCCAAAAAGGGCGTATGCGTTTTTTCCTGAATATATTCAGGAAAAAACGCATACGCCCTTTTTGGCCAAGTGCATCATTGTCGACGTTTTTCCTCTTTTCCTATGCTTTAAATGCAATTCTAGTGTACCTCCTGAAATTGGTTTCCTGCAATTCTGCCCCGCTTTCAAGTCCTCTTGGCAGCCTTACTTCAGTATATTTTTGGACAATAGCTGTCATTTATAACTCTGCAGGTTTGTGAATTACAGTGCCCCTGAGTTCCTTTCTTCAACTCGCTTTCTTGTGAGCTGGCCACAACACCGCAGGATTGCTTCAGGCCCTAATCTGGTTCCGGCTCGGCACGCTGAGCCTTTGGTTAATTCCTCTTCCTGGTGGGAAATGAGAGTTAAATTTGCCCGTCCCGACACCTCCAGCTAGTCTCTCATTGCTTCTCCCTATTCCTTTTCATCTTCCGCAGAAATTGCAAACTGGGCCAAACAGGAGGTTAAAGGCACTGACTCTCCAAGTCGGGAGAGTGTTAGTAAAGCATCTGGCATATTGCACCGGAGTACCAGGGGACGAGAACTGAGACATAGTGGAACACGTATCCCGATCACACGGTTGATCATACTGTGGGTTCCACATGCATGTTTTAGCTGAAGGAAGAATCCCTTAAACCTGGAGAGTTGAGACCCGTGGAATGGGTACCATGCAATATGACTTCAAAGGGTCTTCATTTGCTCACCGAACCTCTCCAATCCTATCACTGCTGCGTTTATGTCCCTGTACACACGCTTGATTCTCTTTCGGAGACATAGCGATGCATAGCTTTTAAGATACTTACTAGTCAGGTACATTCTTAGGCGTTTAATATGGGATGTTGAGTCCATTTCGTTGAACAAGGAGTAGCTCTTGTCTATTCCATATTTGGCTTAAGGAACTTTATCTGTGCTCATTTCAATCTCTGGTTTTATGCAGCACCCCAACTCACCTTTGCCCTTAAGAAAGCATAAGTTGGTTTTCTAAATTTGAGACCCTGTTCTGTTATGTAATCCAGTTCCTGTGTAGCCAAGTTTACATTCCGTGTATTAGTGATATCTTATGATGTTTGTTTTTCTGTGTGACTTATTTCAGATAGAATCATCATACCTGAATCCACTCATTATGCTGCTACGGGCCTGATGACATAGATTTCATTGCTGAGTGATATTGCATTGTACGTAAGTACCACAACTGCTTTATCCATTTTTCAATTTCTGCGATATTGAACTTGTCCCGTAAACGAGTTTCTTGTAAACAGAGCCTTCCCAAACTTAGGGGTGGCTGTGTCTTTTTTATTTTAATTTCCCTAAGCTATAGGACCATATGTGGAAGTGCCCTAGGCTCTGTTGCTTTGTTTTTTAGATGTTTCAGGAAACACCATACACTTCTCCGGAGGGGCTGTTGGCAATTTACATCCCGCCCATCAACATAAGAAGGCTCCCAGTTCTCCATGGCCTGTCCTGCCTTTCTGGATTTTACACTTTTTTCAGATGGCCCTTTTGACTGGGGGGAAGTGAGACTTCATTGTAGTGCAGATTTCCTTTGCAAGCTTGCTTGGTTGGCCAAAAAGGGCGTATGCGTTTTTTCCTGAATATATTCAGGAAAAAATGCATACGCACATTTTGGCCAAGTGCATCACTGTCGACGTTCTGCCTCTTTTCCTATGCTTTAAATGCAATTCCAGTCTACCTCCTGAAATCAGTTTCCTGCAATTCTGCCCCGCTTTCAAGTCCTCTTGGCAGCCTTACTTCAGTATATTTTTGGACTATAGCTGTCATTTATAACTCTGCAGGTTTGTGAATTACAGTGCCCCTGAGCTCCTTTCTTCAACTCGCTTTCTTGTGAGCTGGCCGTAACACCGCAGGATTGCTTCAGGCCCTAATCTGGTTCCGGCACGGCACGCTGAGCCTTTGGTTAATTCCTCTTCCTGGTGGGAAATGAGAGTTAAATTTGCCCGTCCAGACACCTCCAGCTAGTCTCTCATTGGTTCTCCCTATTCCTGTTCATCTTCCGCAGAAATTGCAAACTGGGCCAAACAGGAGGTTAAAGGCACTGACTCTCCAAGTCGGGAGAGTGTTAGTAAAGCGTCTGGAATGTTGCACCCAAGTACCAGGGGACGAGAACTGAGACATATTGGAACACGTCTCCCGATCACACGGTTGATCATACTCTGGGTTCC